>NW_005871072.1:8101722-8124601 GCF_000147115.1 Myotis lucifugus
CATTTCTTTCTCCAGGTGGGGGAAGTTTTCTGCCATTATTTCTTGAAATAGGTTTTCAATATCTTGCTGTCTCTCATCTTCTGGTACTCCAATGACTCTGATATTAGTCCGCTTAAAGCTGTCCCAGAGGCTCCTTACACTATCTTCACACTTTCGGATTCTTTTTTCATTTTGCTTTTCCAATTGGGTGTTTTTTGTCGAATCTTTGGTTTGATTCTTGTGCTCCTCTGGTCTGCTATTGGGTATAATATTCTTTATTTCAGTCCGTGTATGCTTACTTTCTAATTTCTTTATAGTAGCATTGAGGGTCTCATTAGTTTTCGTGAGGCTCTGCACAAATTTATGGCAAGCCCTCAAAATTGCGATTCTTAGCTCCATATCCTCCATTTCTGTCATGTTTTTTTGTCTCCGCATCTTTTATGCCTTCTTGGTGCACCCCCTTGTGGTCTCTGTGCGCAGTCTTGTTCTAGCCAAGCCTTAATTGTTGTAGTTAACACTAGAGGGATTTGACCACCAGGCCGACTGGCTGTGGAGATCAGCTGTGGGAAAACTTCAGTCCTCTGGGGAGGCGCTAGTCCAGCCCTTGCCTGAGGCGATCGGCAAATGGCTGTGCGCAGGGTTTGGGTGGGGCGGGCTCAACAGGGCGGGGGGAGGGAGCAGCTATGGCCGCTCTCAGTCCGTCCCCAGGGGCTCTGCCTCTCTGTCCCAACAATCGCTGCAAACCTCGGAGGGGCTGTAGCCAGACAGTCCCGCTTCTCCCGTTTGAGTCTGGGTCCCTAGAGACTCACCCGGATCTGTAGCCCAGAGTCTGAGACTCGCTCCTGATTGAAAACGACAATCGCGCCCTCAGCCGCCAGCCCGCTTTGCGCGCGCACCCTCACCACCGCACCACCGTACCTTTAAATTTTCCACACTGCGCCTCCGCTGAGCGTCGGAATGCTGTTGTTTTTGCTTCTAGTTGAAGAGACTCTCCTCAGCCAGCCTTCCCGTGGTTCTGGTTGATGTCCGCTCCGACTTTTAGTTGTATTTTTGAAGTGGTTGTCCACGGCGGCAGTCTCCGGTGTTTACCTATGCCGCCATCTTCCAAGTTTCCAGTTGTGCCATTTTTATGTTCTAGGTGTGCTAAGCAGGGTTTGTGCCATGTTGCCAGCTATTATGAGGCTTTAGCAGAGCAGCTATTTTTGCTGTCAGCTATTAACTCACCTTAATAGCATAGGGTATAAAGATCCATATATAAAACTTCACAGGTCATTTATATCAAACTTGGTTATAATTGGATTAATGGCTTACTTTCTATAAATATGGATTCAGGAATGTTATGTTCTTATAATTGTGTCTTTAGTGAGATCTATGGGTTTGATAATGACTCCTTACATGCAGCAGCTCTTTTATTACACAGCAACCCCAAGACTGTCATTATGAACCAATCTTCTTCACCCAGCTCCTGAGGGAAGATAAAGGCTACAGGTACCCTCTGGACAGTGAGCAGTATTTCCTGTTTTTAGTATATGAAAGAAGTGCTCTTAAAGAGGAATGAATAGACTTCACAGATTACAATCTGTGCTTTTCTTCCATTTATGCTGTATTTATGTTTGCTGTATTTATGTTCCTTGTGTAATCTCATCTATTCCCATGGCTTTAATAATAATATCTACCTGTATGTGAGAGGTTACAAAATAAAATTTATATCTTTGGCCTTGCCCATTCTTCTGAACTATGGATTCTTGTTTCTATCTGTCTACTTTATACTTTCACCTGAATTCCTGTACCTTAAGTTTAGAGCAAAGAGGTTAAATACAGTCATGTGCTACATAACGTTTCAGTCAATGTTGGACCACATATACAGCAGTGGTTCCGTAAGATTATAATGGAGCTGAAAAATTCCTATTGCCTAATGATGTTGTAGCTATTGTAACGTTGTAGTGGTAACACATTACTCATGTTTGTGGTGATACTAGTGTAAATAAACCTGTGCTGTCAGTTGTATAAAAGTATAGCACATACAATTACAGTAGTGGACTGTACCATCAAGGTTTGTGTAAGTGCACCTAATGATGCATTTCTCAGAGCATATATTCATCATTAAGTAGCAAATGACACTTTGGTAGTCCCCTCTTATTCACGGTTTTGCTTTCTGTGGTTTCACTTTCCACAGTTTTAGTTACCCCTATGGTCAGCAGCAATCCAAAAATATTAAATGGAAAGTTCCAGAAATAAACAATTCATAAGTTTTAAATTGGGCATTGTTCTTAGTAGCATGATGAAATCTCATGCTGTCTGCTTCCTCCTACCCAGGATGTGAATCATCCTTTGGTCCAGTGTATCCATGCTGCATATGCTACCTGCCCTTTACTCATTTAGTCATCTCAATCATCAGATCAACAGTGGCAGTGTAGTAGTAACAATGCTGCATTCAAGTAACCCTTATTTTATTTGATAGTGGCCCCAAAGCCATTCACATACATTTTCTTACAGTATATTGTCATAACTGTTTCATTTTATTAGTAGTTATTGTTTATCTCTTACTGTGCCTAATTTATAAATTAAACTTTACCATAAGTAAGTATGTATGGAAAAAATAGTGTATATATAGGGTTTGGTACTATCCTCGGTTTCAGGCCTCCACCAGAGGTCTTAGAACCTATCCCTCGTGGATAAAGGAGGTACTACTGTAAATGTTTAGCACTGGAGACAGACTGCCTATATTCATTTTCCTGCTTTCACTCTGCCCCTTCTTCCCCTACCCAATTCATTTTCACCATACTCAAAATGGTCTTTTTATAAAGTATAAATCAAATTATTTAAATCTCCTACCTAAAGCTATTCAGTGCTTTCCTAAAATAAAATTCAGATCCTGTACAAGCTAGTCTGTACTTACCTCTTTCACTTCATCTTATTTTCATTTCCCCAACTCATCCTGCTCCAGCCATAATGGCCTTCTGTTTCTAAAACATGCTGGACTTTTTTTTTCTGCTTAGAATGTTCAGCTTCCAGATCTTTATGTATGTGGCTCTCTCTTCTGTTATCAGATTCAGAGAGGCCTTTCCTCATCATTCAGTCAAAAGCAGCCCTCTGCTTCAGCACCTTCTACTTCCTTACTCAGTCTTATATTGATAATAGCAATAATCATGGCGTAGGGTCGCAGTATAGTGTGTGATTATGAACTCCGGAGCAGGCTCCCTAGGAATGAACTCAGGTTTTGTTTACTTACTAGCTCTGGGATGTGAGGGAAGATATTTAACCTTTCTGTACTTTAGTTTTTATCTTATGTGAAATGAGGACAGTAACTTCCTAGTTGTAATGAGAGTTAAATGAATTTAAACTTGAAATGCACTTAGAGCCCATGATTAATGCTCAACCAGTGTTATAGTATTACTAGAGGCCCGGTGCATAAAATTTGTGCACGGGGGGGGGGAGGGTCCCCTCAGTCCAGCCTGCACCCTCTCCAATCCGGGACCCCTCGGGGGATGTCTGACTGCCGGCAGTCGGACATCCCTCTCACAATCCTGGACCACTGGCTCCTAATTGCTCACCTGCCTGCCTGCCTCTTCACCCCTAACTGCCCACCCACCCCCTGCTGGCCTGATTGTCCCTCACTGCCCCCTGCTGCTGGCCAGGTCACTCCTAACTCCCTCCCTCGCCCTGGCCTGGTCACCCCTTGCTGCCCCCCTTCAAACCTAGTCACCCCTCACTGCCCCCCCTGCCAGCCTAATCACCCCCAACTGCCCCCCTCTGCCAGCCTGGTCACCCCCAACTGCCCCCCTGCTGGCCTGGTCGCCCCCAACTGCCCCTCCTGCCAACCTGGTTGCCCCTCACAGCCCCCCCGCCAGCCTGGTCGCCCCACGCAGCCTGCTTGTTCAGTCGTTTGGTTGTCCCTTACTAACCCCCCTGCCGGCCTGGTAGCCCCATGCAGCCTGCTGTTCAGTTGTTTGGTCATCCCTCACTAACCCCCCTGCCAGCCTGGTCACAGGGAGTCATCTTGTGAGGGTGTGAGGGTTAATTTGCATATTACCTCTTTATTATATAGGATATTTGGCATAATATGTAGCACAAAGAACTGGTAGAGGTGTGTGTGTGTAAATAATTGTACCCATCATCCATTCCACCCAAGATTGTTTATCCTCTTGCTTTGTTCCTATTCTCTTTAATGACTTTACTACTCATCTGTTTGCCTAAGATAAAAATTCCAGTTTCCCTGACAGGGAATCGAACTGTGACCTTCTGGTTCATAGGTGGATGCTCAACCACTGAACCATGCTGGCCGGGCTTGCTTTCCCCATTTTAACAACCTTCCCACTGCTTGCTCTTCTTTTCCACTCTGAACCCTTGAGCTTTATTGTTGCCTGAATTCTAGAATATAAATTTGATCATCTCACTTCCCTGCTTAATAAACTTTGGTGATTCCTAATTGCCCATAAATAAAAACCCAAATTTCTTGGTATATTATGTGAGACTCCTTACCTACATGTCCTCAGCTTAGCCTTCTAGTCTCCTCTTCTGCCTCCCCCTTACTGTACTCTGCTTTGGCCATGCTGAATTTCTCACTTGCCCCAGACTTGCCATGTGGTGACATGTCTTTGTACATTTGCTCATGCCTTTTCCTTAGCCTTCCCTGGTCCTCCCCATTAGCTTCTCCTTTTTATTCTGCCTGGTTATTTCCTACCCATCCTTTGAGATCTGTAAGGCCCTCCACGATTTCCTTAGAGGAAACACTTTCCTCATGTTCTTCCCTTTGTTCTTCTATCATATTGTTTTAAAGATCACGTTGTATACTGACCAGTTCCATGACTGTAACACCCAGTTAATCTATCAGCTCCTTGGAGCTAAGACATTTTTAAAAATGCATCTGTTTGTGTGTGTGTGTGTGTGTGTGTGTGTGTGTGTGTGTGTGTGTGTACATATATATATTAAAGGTGTGTGCATGCATTTGTCTTCTCTGGATCCTTGCAAAGGGAAGGTGTCCTTATATTCTAATTCTCTATATTGCTACTTGGAGGAACTGACCAAGAATTAAGATTTTGAGCTTTCTTGAAAGTTAAAGTATAAAGGATTTAAGAGGGCAGTGAATCGGATTTCTGGCATTTTCTCCACATGAGGAAAGCAGAAGGATTTCCTGAAATTTTCATACACTATACTAAAGATTGGGAGTTACAAAGGGAAAAGAGGAGGCAACCTTAGAGCTCCCCTGGCTCCTAGATAAGGTTTCTTGTCTGAGTCTCCTTTCTTGAATCAGGTTTTCCTGCACTTACCTGTGTCAATGCTGACTCTGAGTATGGCCCCTTCCCGTTCACAGGTCTGTTCTTCCTAAACTGTGTTTTAAGACATGCTTGTATCACTGTCACTACTCCTGGCTCTTGTTTTTTTCAGCAGCACTTCTGGTCTTGCTGGCCTTGGCTGTTGTCCCTTCTTGACCTACGCTGGCCTTTTTTGTTTCTCATGATTCTGCTCTGACAAACGCCATGATTCCTGGTATTTGACCCCAGCCTGATCCAATGAGTGATTCTGCTTGCCCTTTGGTTTTCCCGGAAGGGGAACTTGTAGACTGTCAGGGGAGCCTGATGATACCCTGGGGCCAGACTGTGACAGCCAGGTGTGCTCAGGCCCCTTAGCCGCCTGAGGGGCCCTTCTCTGGATATTCAGCTAATTGGAGATGGACAGTTACTGCAGTTTTCTGTCAACTTGTCTTTATTGTATTGATAAGATATTTTAGGAGCCTGCAATGCATGCTAATGACTACGCAATAAGCTTGTCAGAAAGATTATGAACTGCAGGAGAACAAGGATAATGTCTTCTACTCCTTTTGTTTTCCTTCCTCATAGCCCCTCGGCATACCTTAGTCCTCAATAACTGTCATCTCAGTAATAATTACAGGATGGCTGGATCACAGTTTTTTGTTTTGTTTTATTTTGTTTCAGATTGTTCCTCATGCTGAGAGAGACTGTTTTAACTACAGGGAAAAATGTATAGATAGTTATTAGTCCAGAGATTTTAAAGTTTGCTTTTTTCATTCATAATAGTTGTACTCTTTTTTTATAATATTAATAGATTGTTGTTAAGGATATTTTTATTTTGAGAAAAAGTTTTCATCTTAGAATTATTAAAAAAAAAATATGAAATAGCATGTCTTAACGTTTTCTCCTTCCATGAATGTTTAGTATTCCCACTGATGTCATGTAAACTTCAAGGCTGATCTTCTTGGGCAGAAAATTAGGGCATTTCTGCATGGAATTGTAATGATATATATTTATCAAATAGAATGAAATTTATTCCATAGTAAAAGAGGAATCCACCCTCATAGGCAATGAGTATGTTTAAATGGGTCAGCTCTTTTTGGAGATTTACCCCAAAGGGGAATCTTTTCCTCTTCAATTTACATATGCTGCCCAACACTCCAGTTGTTTCTGTTAAGAATTTCTAGATATCTCAGCAAGAATTTTCAACACTACAATTTTGACTACAAATGCCTACTTAAATAAAATACACACACAATCTTCCCTTAAAATTGTATTAATAATATGAGCTATTTTTAAACTCTGCTCTCCATTTGCTACAAAAGCAAATTCTACCTTAATATTTTTAAAATATGTTTTTATTGATTTGAGAGAGAGGAAGGGAGAGGGATAGAGAGACAGAAAGATCGAAGAGAGAAACGTCAATCAGCTCCTGTGCACCCTCTGCTGAGGATGGAGCCTGCAACCCAGGCATGTGCCCTGGTGAGGAATTGAACCAGTAACCTCTTGGATCATGGGGTCAACACTCAACCACTGTGCCACACCAGCTAGGCTCTACCTTAATTTTTAAATAGAATTTTTGGGAGGTAGAAGAAGAATGTCTCCAAGGGCCTCAATTCTTTTCTAGTTCCATTGTCCATGTGACCTTTGTCTATAAGGGGGAAATTGTGGCTTTTTACAATTCTTATAAATATTGAAGCACCTTATATTTTGTGAATAAACCAAGATGAAACATAACATAGCTTGTATTTTTTCTATTCCTCAATATTAGACCCCGAAACAAGTACCTATGTGATGTTTAAGCACTAAAATTTCGTATTTAAATTTTTCCTTATTTCACATAAGTAGCATTGTTTCCTTTTAGTTGAAGATGCCTGTTGATTTGTGCATGAGTTAGACGAGATGATCATATATACTTTTTATATTTAGTACACTAAAAATTGAGCTTTTGGTTCATAGTTCTGGTTCAAATTTAGTTTTCACGTGTGTGGTTAAAACAGACACTCTCTTTGGTTGTCATTTGCCTGGAGGATCTATCTGGTCTATAGTTTCCTGCAAGGCTACTTTACCTTGAAAAATGATCTTTGGAAGTTTCAAAATACTCTTGAGCTTGTGTCTAAAACATACTAGTTGGTTTTTGATAAATATCCATTTTGTGTATTCATATCTTATTTTCTCACATCTTGTTTTTTTTTTAATTTTCTCTCCGTGTTTCTCTTAGCAAATGTATGTATTAATAAATATCACAACAATGCTAGTCCCTTGACTGTTTAAACAGACTTTGAGCTCAGTAAACCTAGCTTGCATTCTACACTATTCCACAGTATAAATAGGTACTGATATTACTTAAGAAAGGATCTCATGTTCATACTGCATAACCTTGAACAAGAGACAACCTTTAAAACTTCTCATTTCTCATCTTTAAAATAACCGATTTTGCCCACTTGGTGTGGCTTAGTGGTTGAACGTCAACCTATGAACCAGGAGGTCATGGTTCCATTCCCAGACAGGGCACAAGCCTGGGTTGTGGGCTCGATCCCCAATAGGGGGTGTGCAGGAGGCAGCTGATCAATGATTCTCCTTATTGATGTTTTCTCTCTCTCTCTCTCTCTCTCTCTCTCTCTCTCTCTCTTTCCCTTCCTCTCTGAAATTAATGAAAAAATATATTTTTTAAATAAGATAAAATTTTGCTTCATAAAGTTGACATGATAATAAAATTAAGTAAGATATATGTCAAGCATATGGCAGTATATTTGATATAAGTCAATAAGTTGTGGCTGCTGCTGTTGTTACTGTCATCATCATTGTCAATAGTTGCCTCACTGCTGTTAAAGGTTTATCTTTACACATACTCTTGGTTCCATCCCAAAAGTTCACTTTCCTTTTTCTTTTTCTTTTCATTATATGCCAGGGAATAAAAACTTTGTCTTGCATCTTCAGGAGGGAAGACTATAAGAAAGTCTTCCTGTTCTCTTTCAGTATGCCTCATATTATTTAATACGAGAGGCCCAGTGCACAAATTCGTGCACAGGTGGGGTCCCTCGGTGTGGCCTGCAGGGATTGGACCGAAACTGGCAGTCCAACGCCACCTGCCACTCCTGCCTGCTGTTCTTGTTTATGCCTCTCCCGCTTATCCCAGTCCCGCTGTACCTGTTGCGGGCTCACACCCAGTCAGTCCTGATTGGGAGAGGCTTGCGCTGCCATAGCAGTGCTCACCAGCCTTGAGCCCTGCCTCTGGCGCCCGTCCCGAGGTGGGTGGGAGAGGGCCTGGATGTGATGGCCCTTGGATCTGGATACATCCTGCTGATGTTCGCACTGGTTGTCGGGAGCCACCTGGTGGCCACTTTTATATCGTTTCTTCCTTGCGGAGCATCTAAGGAGGGGAAGCAGCCGCAGTACCTGAGGCAGACTTCCAGGAGGCCCATGGCGCTGTTGGGATCGTGCTGGTGGCACTGGTCCATCGGTGCCTGGCTCGTTCTCTGGAGATTGAACCTACAGGACTACTGAGGGAGTAAATTGCTGCTGCCGGGCTGGTGGGCCACAGGGACGGGTTGGTCAGCTAAGCGGCATTCCCACTGTGGGAGCGCACTGACCACCAGGAGGCAGCTCCTGCATTGAGCTTCTGCTCCCTGGTGGTCAGTGTGGGTCATAGCAACCGGTCATTCAGTCATTAAGTCACTTAGGCTTTTATATATATATATATATACACACACACACACACACACACACACACACACACACTAGAGGCCCGGTGCACGAATTCGTGCACAGATGGGGTCCCTTGACCTGGCTGGTGATCGGGGCGATCAGGGCCATCTTGCCCAGTCCGGGGGGGGGCTGCGAGAGTTTGGCCAGCCAGGGGGAAGGGACCACGGGAGGTTGGCTGTGGGAGTGCACTAACCACCAGAGGGCAACTCCTGTGTTGAGCGTCTGCCCCCTGGTGGTCAGTGCACATCATAGCTACTGGCCAGTTGACTGGTCGTTCAGGCGACTGATCATAATAGTCGCTTAGGCTTTTATATATATAGATAGATATTTTTGTGGAACCAACTTATGTGACTAGGATTGGTCATAGACAGTACATTTATGATTTAAAAATTCTCTAGAAATGTAGCATTTTCATAACTGAATTCCTAATTTTTTAAAAAGAGAAAACCCTCTTGTAGAAGCACTGGCAAGTCATATAGGTCAGCAGTGGATAAAAATGTATAGGCCACTTCTTAAAGTTCCCTAGTATAAAGACAGATACCCCCCTTCTCCAACACATGTGCAAGGATGAAATAGATGTAGGTAATGTACAAACAACTCTTTGAGTTCAGGTGAGAGGGAAAGGCCTCCACCACCAAATACAGTTTTGAGCTCCCTACAGTCCTGGTCCTCTCTGTCCTCTTTCCCTAAAATATGCCCCCCTGTTCACCCTATACACAATGCACAAGGCAGAGCACAGCACTGGGACCTCTCCCTTTTCTTCCCACTCCTGTCCTGAAGAGCTCATTTTACAAGCTACTTAAGAAAGGTATAATTAAAAAGACGAGTTTGTACATTTAAGGAATCTCTAACTGGTGGATTTTACTTGAGGAGAAAATTCTTAGGAAAGTGAAAGGAACAGTGGAAATTTTCCTTCCCTCTGAAACGCTACCTCTCTTCCATGTTTAAAATGAAGATGCTTTCCTAATATCTCTGAAAGTCGGGGAATGAGAAGCTAGACATCTACAGCTATGTAGACAGGCGACTCTACAATAAAATCCCACTCTGTGAATGGGTCATTCTTTCTTAGGGTAAGTGTGGCAATTCTTTAAAAAAATATTTGAGAGTCACATAACTTTACTTGGTTTTCTCACATACTAACCATTACTTTAGGTAATCCTGTGCTTGTTTTAGAGGCACATATACTAATGTTGGTAATCCTCACTTTACATCCTTATAAAGGACCATAAAAATGGTATTTCAAGCTAAAATTATGCAAAGCAATAACAATTAATGGGGAAGATCTCATTGTTCTATAACCTTTAACAATTTTTGTCAAAACATTACATCTCTTATTATTAGTTATAAATGTATATAGAAATGAAAAAATAGTAAAACTAATATTTAGGAAGCTAATGTTTATTTCTTTGGAAAAAACTTACAGAAAATAATCAGTAGTGCTTTCTACCTTATGGAATAACTTATATATGAAGCATCTTTTCTAACACCTAACGAACTGTCCTACTCCTGAGTTTGCATCAGCTTCCAGCACTTTATCCTTTGTGCTTTCCATGTCATGAAATATTTCCATTTTGCTTTAATGTGAAGTTTTTTGCTAGCCTGTTACTTCCTCTAGACATCTTTATTCTTTTCATCACAACCGCTTTTCTCATTTATGTCAATAAGTTTGCCTCTCCCAAGTTCCTCGAGCATATCTAGGGGCTCTCGAATGGTGACAGGCTCAACATTCCCATGATCAGCTATTCTTCTATACTTACATTTACATTTGATTCTAATTTCACTTCTAGAGTTAATCACCTTTCATTTCTTTACTGCTCCTTCAACTTTGTAGGCTAATTCTGCCTTTTGATTATCCATTTCTGTAAAATGTCATGTGGCAGCACAACTACATGGTTTGCTGTTTGTGTGTGAACTGAATAACAGATCAGTGACCAGTCACTTTCAGACTTTGAAAACAATGATCTGATTGGTGATTTATCATAATACACATCTGCTATTTATTAGTGTTTTGTAAACTGAAAGCTAGCAGTGAAAAATTTACTTTAATTTGAACCATGTTGTTAAGTGACTGGTGTTATTTAATTAAACTGTGCCAGCTGAAATTTGCGCATATCAGAACCGTGTACAGCAAGGACATCAGCATTGAAAATCTATCAGGCTGGATCACAAAGCTGGTCCAGACCCAAAGGTTTCTTTCACTTTGTTTCACAATTACTTTAGCTAGCAAGTGAGGGAAAGATATAAAATCAAAGATGCATGGAGGCGGGTAGCTCACTTTGCCGGTGTCCCTTTTGTCCCTCAAGATGATGTTTCTAAAGTTGGGTGGTCTCAGTACCGGCTGTGCTTGCTGTATTTTCCTTTTGTTGGAGATGCCTTTGAGAACTAGAGAGGCAACATAAATTCTGGCATTTGTTCTTTTACTACATTTGCTTTCTTCTAACCTCCTTCAAACATAACCTGATCCTCCTGTGTGATGGTCTATAAGTAAATGTGGTCATGGGAACTTTTCTTTGTTGGAGGTGCCCTTGAAATAGTTATAATACCTCAAAGGTGAAACCAATAGGACTTTAATTTCTTTTCTAGTAGGGACAGGAATAATCTTATATTTCTGTAGCTTTTTGGACAAGGGGAGCCCTCAACCAGAACGTACATACACATCAGTTAGCATTGCAAGATGAGAAATCCTTTGAGCTTCTCCTGGATTCTAGCAGAACGCACTTCCGATATCAGTTGCAGTTCCCATTCTGCTCTTCGATGTTTTCTCTAACATAATGAAGCCTTTGGCCATCACTGCTACTTTGAAAATCAAAGCCTTTTGGTCTCTAATGGAATGTTTATGAAAATACTCCATTTTGAAATTTGCTCAGGAAAAGGAAGTATGGTAAATGATGTTAGAAATCCCTCTGGCTTGCCTTGGCATTGATTCATTTAATGAGATGTACTCTGGAAATATCTGGAATTAGTGTGAATAAGAGAGTATTAAAACCCAAAGGTAAATAAGCTCTTATCCTCATTGTTTTCTTCCTTGGAAGTTTAGCATCATATATGCATTCCTAATTGTTATTTCTGTGTGATCAAGTAAATTGCTCTTTGCCAAATTTAATATTGGTATCTAAGGTAAGCTAAAAATCTCTAACACCTATGTCAAAAGTCTCATCTGTTTAGCTAAGGTGAAAGTGGAAGTGTGTTTTTTTTTTTGGATGGAGCATTGTAGATCGGCAAGCCTGTAGTGGGAAGGAAAAAACAAAACAAAAAAAACAACTATACTGTTATATGTCATGCTCTGTTGCTTTTCTTGGTGTCAGTGAAAAAACAGTAGTCTTATGTATGAAACATCTAGTTTAGTAATATGGTGACTCATAAATCTTACATGTAAAAGAGGCCTAAGGACCTTTGGCTTATCCTGTGGTATTGGCCCTATCTTGATGTAAGACATTGGTGTGTCTTAAAATAATAAAATAACATTCATTCAAGAAATATTTAATGGAGAATTGCTTCTTTACCAGGAATTATTCTAGGGAGCTAGCAGTAAATATAAGATGGTCAAACTCCTCGCTTTCCTGGATTCTAATGGAGAAGAGAGAGACAGAAAACAAGTAAATTACATAGATTAATTTATCAGTTCCATGGCTTTCATTATGCATTTCTGTTCATTTGTCCATCAGCATAGGTCCCTCAGTAACATGGTAAAATGGTCTGATCACTCCAAGTATTACAGACTTGTAAAGTATTAAAATGGAATTGAGGGCAGTGACCTTTTAGAAAACAGTCAGCTCTATCAGTGACATCTGCTTGCTTGTTCTTCTCATATGCATGCTCCCTTGCTGGCCTTTGTTGTTTGTTCTCATGGCACTTCAGCTTTCTTTTAGAAGTAACACAAAAAATATGGTTAGGGCTATCATTTTGACTTCAACTCCAAACCATTTTTTAACTTCTTTTAAAAACATCTAGGGGCACCTCTGGCCAGGTAGCTCAGTTGGTCAGAGTGTTGTCCAGATACACCAAGGTTGCAAGTTCCATCCCCAGTCAGGGCACATACAAGAATCAACCAATGAATGCATAAATAAGTAGAACAACAAATTAATGTTTCTCTCTTTCTCTCCCTCCCTCTTTCACTTTTCCTCCCTTCCTCTCTCAAAAAAAAAAAATCAATAAATTAAAAAACCACATGGTGCAAATATAGCATCTTACAATGACATTTTGTGTGAAGATGTCAAACAAAACCTGGAATAAGAAGCTTACGATATTTTGAGAAATGTTCCTTATTTGTCAGGATAAGCCTCTGAGTTCCCAAGGACATCCCTTCTGTAACAGACACTATTTAGTAACAATATTTGATTTGATTTTAAATCGTTTGGTATTTTTCATTTGAGGATAGCTTTATCATAAAAATTACACTTAAGAAAAAGCAAACTTTATCTTGGCAGACAAATTTAAGGCTGTCACTTTGCTTTGTGCATTAAATAAACATGCTACACAATTTTTCCATTTAAAAATATGTGGATTATTTGATTATATCAGAGTACTAACAGTCAAGAACTCACATTATTGCTGAAGGCATTAAAGATCTTTGTCCACTTTTTAAAATTATCTTACAGAAACTACAGCTTTGTCAAATACAACATTTATAAACCAAAAATTTTTTTTTTAACAAAGAAGGAAACACTTCTATTTTATTCATTTAACCAAATACTCATCATGGTAAGCTTGGTCTTTAAAACAGTGAGGCTTGTTATTTTAGTTGCTTTTGTTTTCGTTATACCTATGTTTTTTTGCTTTTCTTTTTAGAGGTTGAAGGGAGTATGCTCTTTCTGAGAGTTCAGTTAATTGCAGTGAATTGATCAATATTCGGCAACAAGTCTTTTAAGGCCCTTTTTAACCTTGAGATTTTATGAATCTATATTTACCTTTGCCCTGCTTTTTTCCCTTGATGACAAGAGCCAGGATCATATCAGGGATAAACTGGAGAGAATTGAGCTAGTGTAGGAGGACGTGATAGAGCATGTAGTGGTGACTCTAAAAGGTACAGTTACTGTTGGTTTCTTCCCTTTTATAGTTTTTAAAAAATATTTCATACATTTTATTCATTGTAATTATTTTTATTATGGGGGGGGTAGAGAAAAAAATAAACCCATAAACAAAAAGCATTTGTAAAAAGTCACCTTCTTAAGTACCTTCCTCCAAGAAGACGACCCCTGAATTCTTCATGTTTCAATATGTAATTAATTAAAGCAGTGATTAAGAAAAGAACTTTTGTGGAGAGAAGTTATTTTTTTATGGGGTTAAAATATAAGGCTTATGTTTATTGACTCATAGAAGCAGTATTTGTTGTTGTTTTTTAAAGAGAATTTTCCTTGGTGGCCAGATGGAATTTAAGGTAGACATTTTATGGCCCTTAAGGTGGGGCAGTCTATTGATTTTTATATCCTCAGCTCTAGCCCATACTACTAGTTGCTCAAAACTGGGCTGAACCCAATACCCATTGTCGTCGTCCTCCTCCTCCTCCTCCTCCTCCTCCTCCTCCACCTCTACCTCCACCTCCACCAGAGGATTAAATAACTTCCTAACTTTTCCATTACTTTCCTGGAGCTTATACTCTAATGGGGAAGAGAGAGACAGAACACAAATAAATTACATGGATTAATTTATCAGTTCCTATCTTTTCCATTGATTCTCAAAAAGAGTGGAAGGGAGAGGGAGAGAAAGAAAGAAACATCGATGTGAGAGAGGCACACCAACTGGTTGCCTCCCGCAGGTGCCCTGACCAGGCTGGGGATTGAGCCATTGAGCCTGCAACTGAGGTATGTGCCCTTAACCAGAATCAAACCTGGGACCCTTCAGTCCGAGGGTCAGTGCTCTATGCACTGAGCCAAACCGGCAAAAACCCAATCAATACCCATTCTTAAGGCAATTGAAAATAAGATAATCCCAAGTAAAAGGAGTGAATTTTTGATGTGTTCTTTTTCAGTTACTCTCCAAAGTGTTCCTTTTCAGAAAGTGTGAAAATGTTTTTATGCGTAATATATTGTAACCACAAGCACTGACTTTATATTTCAGAGTTGGAGGAAATGAGATTGATGTTTCACATAATTGTAAAATGCCAAAAATAAGTAGAACTGAAATGAGTTAAAGCCCAGTGTTCAGAAAGGCCAAGTAAAAGCTTCAGATCAACGGTGGCTATAATTGAAAGGATCCAAATAAGTATTTAAAACCATCCCTGCTGGGACTGCTAGGATTTCTGAATTTCAAATTGGCATTTTATGTTTGACAAGGTGACATTGTATAAGAAATGTATTATAAAACACTGCTGTACGATAGGAAAATGATTGAATGTAAATATTTCAAGATGTGGACCACTGTTCAAATGTTATCATAAATCTTTGCCATTGTTTTAGGGGATAACTCTTCATGCATATATGAGATGAATTGATAGAGCTAGTTCTTAGAAGGGAAATCTTCAGCGAGTTTCTGCCTCTTCTACCACTAGTCTGATTTGACCACAAAAGTACTCTTTAAATCTTTGCCATGTTATTATATGCTTATTGTTAAATAAGTGGGGAAAACCCTTATTTTTCTTTTTTCTTTTTCTTTTTTTTTTTTTTTACTACATCTGGCATTGCTTTGTCCTCTTCATTGAGTGGCTGAAATATCACATGTGAAATTAGAATGGGCTGAGACAGTTGGCACTCTTAAACTTTGAAAAGTAAGGCTAACTGTCCTTCCATTCCTTGCAGGTTTGGAAGGTTTACAGTAGCTGCTCTTCAGTCCAAAGTAGAACAGTATGAACGTGAAACCAATCGCCTCAAGAAAGCCCTGGAACGAAGTGATAAGTATATAGAGGAACTAGAATCTCAAGTTGCACAGCTAAAAAATTCAAGTGAAGAGAAGGAGGCTATGAATTCCATTTGCCAGAGAGCACTTTCTACAGATGGCAAGGGGTGCAAAGGCAGTGAGGAGGATATGGCATCAACGAATCAAGGAGATGGTGCCAGAAAGCAGCTTGGCTCTTCGACCCCAAGTTCTCACCTGACACAGCCTTCTAACAGTTCTGCTCGGCAGGAAAGCACCAGCAAAACAGAACTAAATTGTTCCAAGAACAAAGACCTATATCAAAAACAGGTGGAAATAATGTTAGGTGTAACTGATGCCAGTATGGATACTTATTTGGAAAGAGAATGGGGTAATAAGCCAACGGATAGTACTCCCTACAAAGATGAACTTTATGATCTTCCAGCTCCTTGCACTCCTTTGTCCCTTAGTTGCCTTCAGCTCAGTACTCCAGAAAATAGAGAGAGTTCTATGGCCAAAGCAGGAAGTTCCAAAAAGCACTCAAACCATCTCAGAAAATTGGTGTTTGATGATTTTTGTAATTCTACAAATGTATGTAATAAAGATTCTTCAGAAGATGATAAAAGTGAAAATGAAAAGAAATCAGAATGTTTTACTTCCCCAAAGACTGGGTTTTGGGATTGTTGTTCCACAAGCTATGCCCAAAGCTTGGATTTTGAAAGTGCAGAGGGGAACACGATAGCAAATTCTGTTGGAGAGATTTCTTCAAAACTGAGTGAGAAATCGGGCTCATGTTTATCTAAGAGGTTGAATTCTATTCGCTCTTTTGAAATGAATCGGACAAGAACATCCAGCGAAGCCTCAATGGACGCAGCTTACCTTGACAAAATCTCTGAGCTGGATTCAATGATGTCTGAGTCAGACAACAGTAAGAGCCCTTGTAATAACGGTTTTAAGTCAGTGGATTTGGATGGGTTATCAAAGTCGTCTCAAGGCAGTGAATTTCTTGAGGAACCAGATAAATTGGAAGAAAGAACTAAGCCAAACCTTTCCAAAGGTTCTCTAACTTCTGATCAGTTAGAAAATGGAAATGAATGGAAACCGTCTTCTTTTTTCCTCCTCTCTCCATCTGACCAAGAAATGAGTGAAGAATTTTCACTCCATCCCAGTTCTAACTCAGGAACTAATGAACTCAAACCCCCAAGCTGTTTATTTCAGACCGAGTTTTCCGAGGGTGTTTTGTTAAGCAGTTCACATAGGCTGTTTGAAGATCAAAGGTTTGGGTCATCTTTGTTTAAGATGTCCTCAGAGATGCAAGGTCTTCCTAACCACCTTCAGTCTCCTTGGTCTACTTCTTTTGTGCCTGAAAAGAAGAATAAAAATGTGAATCAATCCACAAAAAGAAAAATCCAGAGCAGCCTTTCCAATGCTAGCCCATCAAAAGCAACTAAAAGTTGACTCATTAGGAAGCTGCCATTTATGTTTTTGTCCAGAGAGGAATACAAGTTTTTAAAGTTACCTTTTTCCCCCTCATAAAAGTTCTGTACAATTTTGAATTGGTAATCTTTAGTCAACTGTCAAGTCAGAATGGTAGATTAGCCTATACCCAGAATACTTTTGTTCATTTTGAAGAGTTTCTTCATTTTCAAATGGGAATATTTTTGACCAGAAGGTAGGCAGAGGGTTTCTTTTAAATGAATATTATATGTATCTGGTTTGGGTATATTTTGTTTTGAATCTTGATTTAACTATTAGATACAATGGCCTATTAATGAGCCTCAGTTATCTTCAGAACTAGGATTTCTTAAATAAAACTGTAAGTGTTCTCTACACACTGCTCATGACACTTGAGTTTCTTTAAAAGATTGTCCTAGGGTGGACATTATTTTGCCCCCTTTTATTTATATCTAGTAGTGGCCTTTTATACAAGGCCATCATGGAGAAATAGCACTCTAACCTTAGACCAATATTAAATTACTTTTTTTTAGATTTTATGTGTATGCATTTTTAATATTGTGTTCAGTTTTTGTAAAAACATTTTGCTAGTATGAAAGAATACATTTCTATATGAAAATATTTGTTTTATGTCAGATAACTTTCCTTTGTTCATCTTTTTGTGTGTAGTGAAAAATCAAAAATTGAGCCTACTTTGGAAAGAAGGCATGGAACAGTTGGGTTTGGAGGAGCCTAAACATGGTAGCCTCATTGTTCCAGATAGACAGGTGCAAAAGCACTCACTAACAAGTTCTTGATCCACTCATGTGGATCTGCCAGGGAAGCTTTTTTGGAATGATCAAGTTCTTGTTTGCATGTTACTGTTCTTTGTAAAAACTCTATGCATGGTAGCTTTCTTGCTTGCACTGTTTTTCTTAAGAAAAAGACGTTTCAATTGGCTAATGGAATATCTTCTAAGTAGGACTTTTTTTTTTAATGAAGAGTGTTAAGGTGAGAATAGGTGAGCTAAAGCACAATTTATAATTTAGGCTCTGAAAAAGTTTGCTCTCAACATGTTTGGTATAGCTATATAGGCTTTTAAAAAATGGTTTAATATGCTAGTGACTTGCTTAGCTAATGTGCACTGAACATTTTACGTTGATATCATACTATTTTATGTTAATACTGCATGCTTTTCTATGTGAATTGAATAAAGGATGCCATAGCACTGTAATCCTTGATATTGTCTCAGATATTGAATTAGCCTATAAAGATCAGTCAAACTTATCATTTTTAATGGATCTTACAATATAAGGGTTGACAAACTATGACCCATGGACCAAATCTGGCCTGCATCTGTTTTTATGAAAGGCCTATGAACTAAAACGAGTTTATATATTTTTTAATGTTTTTTTAAATGCAAGGAATATTCCATAACACAGGAAAGTGATAAGTAATTCGAATTCCAGTGTTTCTGTATAAAGTCTTATTAGAACACAACTACTCATTTGCTTACATATTATCTATGGCTGCTTTTGCACTGCAGTGGCAGAGTTGAATAGTTGTAACAGAGGCCATATGTCTCACAAAGCCTAAAATACAGAAAAATGTGCTGACCCTGTCAGACTCAGGATTCAACAAAACCATAAAAGTAAAACAAATCGCTTTTATGATTTGGAGAATCGTGCCCTCCACTTTTAGAACTAATAAGCCAAAATAAAAATTTTAAAGAGCTAATATAAAGCATTTTTTTTGTTTTATCATACATATTTTCCAAAAAGTATTTATGTGTCATTTTATCTTTCTGATATGTTAAAAGCTAATGGATACTTTCAGAGATATTAGCAGTTTAAGTACCTTTGACAATGTGGTTATACATTTGAAATCTTATTAAATGTAGAAATCTAATTTTTTTCTGAATAGAATAAATTTGGGGGTAAGCCTCTTATTCTGTCTGTAACTTTTCTGTGTCATGAATGTATCAGTTTTCAATTCAAATATATACTGACACTGTGCAATGGAATCCAGTGTGTAACCTGATTTACTAATGCCTACCTACAGTGAGAGTGTCTATATTGGACCGGAGTATTTCCCAGCCACTTTAGAAACACTGCTCCATCCTCCCCAAAACAACATTTCATATATTAAGTTAATCAAATCTGTAAATTTCTCAGTTGAAGAGTTTTATTTTAAATACAGTCTCATTTGTCCTCTTTGCCATAATCTATGTCATGACAAATATGGTGGTCTCATTTTTTTTTAATATATTTGTTATGTACACAGACTAAAAAACAGCCACCATCTTTTATTGAATCCAAGTAATTTGCTAACCTATCTCATAATCCTCTTTTCAAATTCTGTGAGCCAACTATTATCTCCAGTTCACAAATACGTGAATTGAGGATTAGTGGTCAAATGCATCCGGAATGGGATAGAACTGTTTGCAGCTGAACCGCTAACTCCAGAGCGTGTACTCTTCCTCCCTTATGCATGGGAGTTCACATTTCTAGGCCAAAGAATGAATGGAGATGAAATTTCCAAGGGTTCTTTTAAACATGTTTTGGAAGTATTAGTGTGTTTCTTTTTCAAATAAAATTTGATTCCTGCCTATGTTCCTGGATCTGACTCTACTCCTAAGTGGAAGCTCAATGATGGGAGTGTGTATGTGCTACTTTTAAGTTTATAAACATTCACATTAACTCTGACACTTTTATGAATTTAAAGACAGCAGTAAGGCTATGTTAGAAAAAGATGCACTAGTGATAAAGGAAGCAGACACTTATTAGTTCATGTCTTTATAAAAACAGCATCTGTTGACTGCTCATCTTTCTAAAATGCTATACAGTGTGACATGCTAGATTTTTTCTTTACATGACCTTTAGCTTTCATCATTTAACTTTCAAAATCTACATCCCATCGAAAGCAAGTCTTTTTCCTGTTTTAATGGATCAACTGAGACCAAAACTCAAAATGGTAGACCCTTAATTTCAAATCTGCTTTGTTTTCCTCTAATCTCTTTTTCATTTACCTTGGTTTGAAACAACTATAGGTAACACTTGAAAAGGGTAGAACTTGGATCTTGAACCCTAAGGTGTTTCAGGAACTCGTTTCTATAATACCTCAATGCTTTCAGTTTTTCAAATATATGCACTAGATTTTTTTTCCCCTTTGCTTTTGACCCAGTGAATATTTGAGAACATCAGATTAACAGTTTAACTTTATTGAACGTAGCCTATTAGATTAGAGGGGTTTCCCAAAGCCTCCTAAGAAGGTCTTTCATTCCTATTTGTGGGAGTCCTACAACATAGTCTTTGCCCATCACGATGTAACCTGATCCTTATAATACTTGGCAGAGAGAAAACCTTTTAAGCAATGATCTCAGAGTGCACAGTGAACATTTATTGCCTAATTCTCGGAACCCTACTCTGAGCGAGGAAGCATCTGTTAAATGCAGATTTCTTTTGAGAACTCATCTGGAACTCAGGCTAGGGTGATTTTGTTTTATATGACAGGCAGGGTAGAATACCCTGAATTGAAGCTACACTTCTTGAAAGATGGTAGGTTCCTGGGTCTGCTGTGTTTTAACAGGGAGCAGACCTCCTCTAGTAAATGTTAGTTGGATTAGGCAAGTGTGTAGAATCATGGGCCATCCGTGACACATAATTGGGGGTGGAAAGGTCCAATCCCTAAGGACAAGAATTTTACATAGGCATTTACTGAGACTTTCTGCGAGGAGGGAGGACCTAGTTCTCCTCCATTATCATTCTTACAACATATCCATCGGTAAATGGAAAAGTGCTCCTGTTGGAGAGAGCGTGGAGCAGAGAGGAAGCCAGATGGCTTCGCGTTGGTACTATTTGTATTGGGTCTTTAAGGATGAATAATAGTTAAGTGTGGAAGAGGGCATTTCCTGCGTGGCCACTATGCTGGCTGGGACGCCTATTTAGCCTACTCCTAGAAGAGGTGCAGAAGGAACCATTCTCTAAGGTCAGGGTTCCCGATTGAAAAAGGTTTCCAGATGCTCCAGCCTGAGCTTGCAAGTTTGTCTTTGCCCCGCCTTCTCCCGCGGAGCATCCCCGGAGACTCCAGGCTGGCCCTCGCCGCGAGGGCCGGCGGCCGCCTGATGGCGAGACAGTGACTCCCTGGGCGCTGCAAGGCTCAGGAGGTGGCTGGACTGGCCCATCATCTGTCCATTAAGCCGAGGCTTGGCGCTCCGAAGGCCGGAAGGCGCGACCTCGCTTCACTCACAGGGTCATCTTTGTGCTGGGGTGGGGGTGGCTGGGGGCGGGTGAGAGCTGGCCCGCCGACAGGGCCCTGAGCCGTCTTTCCTCCCCGTGGTCCCAGCGAGCCCAGCCTTCCCGGATTCCCGCATCCAGAACCGCTTCCCCCCTCCTCCGAAGGAGTCTACCGGGAGCGCAGACACGCCCGGTGCCCCTCGGGCCGGAGTTTCCAGCGCTTTGGAGGGCGATCTCAGCTGGTCCCGCCCCGTCCCCACCCGCAGAAATGACTGGCGCTGCGGTTTCCTTTAATTTTATGACCACTCACGAACCTGGCGATTAAGACGCCAAACCAACAAAGAGTTTTCTTTCCACCTTAACCTTGCACACAATCCTTTAACAAATTAATTAATCCTAATGAATTAACACTTCATTTATTTAAACGCGCTACAGTCCATGAATTAAATTTTCATGCAGTGATTAAAGGCTGTTAAAATATGCATGATTTCGTTAAAATTTTATAATAAATCAGGGCAATGTGTTACATGACAAGGCAACTATTTCCCGGTCCCTCGCAAGGGGCTTTGATTTGTGCGGGCGGCGGGGAGGAGGGGCGGCGGCGCCGGCGAGCACTGGAGCCGGGCGACGGGACCCAGCTGCCCACTCCGGCGCGGGGACCCGCGGCTTCGCGCTTTCCTCCGCCGCTTCTGAGCCCTTCGGGGGATCCCGCTCCTGCAGGCAGAGCTGTGCCGGCGGAGGGCCACGGAGCCCGCCTCCCGGCCCCGGGAACCGCGCTAGCGGCTGGGCTGGGGGTCCGCTGCTGTGGATCTGCGCCCGCGGAGCTCCCTCCGACCAGGGCGCGCGTGCGTCCGGGGCGCTGCTGCGGGCGAGGCGGCGGGCAAGCGAAAGGGAACTTAGATCTCGTCGCGTGGGGTCCTGGGCGGGCGTGTCCGTGGCAGAGCTGGTTTGTTCGTTGTTTTTATCCTGGGGAACTCGAAACCCTGGCTCTAACCAGCGCGCTCTTGCAGTGTTGAAGCTGCCTGGTCGAGGCAGGGGCGGCTCTGCGTCTCTTGGGGCCTAACCCACAGGGGCCTGTGGCCATACTTAGTGCTACCGCATTGCTCACCTGGGCAACCCTGGCAACTAGCGGGCGGGGAAGGCGTGCCCCTGTTGGGTCGGAGATGTAGTTGTCTTGTGTCACCCCTAGGGCTTTCACAAGGTGGGTGGGTTTTAAGTCCACTGAGAGATTAGGCTCGAGGTATATACAGGGGTGGGCAAAACTGGTTTACAGTTGTTCGTCTATAAAGAATACAATAATTAATAAATAAAAATACAAGGATGAACTGTTTCGCGTACTCACAACTGTAAACCTACGTTCGCCCAGCCCTGCACATAGATCTCTACTTAGGTAGCGCTGAGAGTGATAATGCCCGCAGGGAAGTTTACTGGGACGCATCATCACTGGTGCTGCAAGAGCATCATGGACATCTGGGGGGGGGG
>NW_005871072.1:8124910-8129120 GCF_000147115.1 Myotis lucifugus
CGCGACTCTTTCTGGACGCTCCCTGGGCTGAGCTGGGCCCTGCAGGTGGCAGAGGTGGGCGCCCAGGCCTTGCGGGCTGTGGTGACCGGTCCGAGGGCCCTTGGCAGGGCCGGCGAGGAGCCCAGGCTTCTTGCCTGGGTAGGGACCGAGTCGGAATGCGGGAGGGTAGCGCTGAGAGCCAAGGATCAAAAGATCAAAACAGCCCAGGCGGTGGCCCTGAGAAGGCGAACCCGGAGTGGAAAGCACCTTGTCAGTCCCTCCTCTAGCTCACCCTTCGGACAGTGTCCGAGCTGGGGCGTGTGAGGACCGCCCTAGTGCAACCCCTCTTCCGAGAAACACCCCCCCCCCCCCATACACACACACACACACACCACCACCACCACCACCATCACCACCACCACCACAGGCCGGCTCCTCTATGCCTGCCTCTTCCCACTGCCTAAAACAACCCAAGCCTCATCTGAAACCGGCTGACCCTGGACTCTGGGGGCTTCCCCTGCACGCGGTGAATGCCCAGTTTCAACCTGTACAACTGCCGGAGGGTCACCTGGGGTCCCGAGTCTGGGAGGAGCAGAGCTCCCCCTTGGGCCACCGGAACCTGAGGTGGCCCCGCCTGGGGTAGGGCCCGATCCCCGGGTTTGGGCAAGAACGTGGGTCCCTATCCCTTTCTCCTGTGCCCACACAACCTCCGCGCACTTAAGTGAACATTTCAAACGGCCAAAAAACTTGCTGGATCTGGACAAATAACTGCAACGAATGGAAGGAGAGGGAGTATGCAGGTCGCGGTTCCTGAGTCTAGCGCTAACTTCCCCCCAGCCCCTTTTGAAAGAGAAAGGCAGCCGCAGCTGTCAGGCACGCCTCTCTGAAAATGGTGTGCTCGTGTGTGTGTGCCCCTGTGCCTATGTCTGTGTGTGTGTGTGTGTGCGCGTGTGCGTGTGTGTGTTTGTGGTGGGGGGGGGGGCGAGAGGGAAACGGGCGGGTAGGACAGTCAAAGGCGAGGAGAAGTCACCCCCCAACAGTGCGGGCTCCCACACAGCGCCTCTGTCGCGGGTCCTCACTGGAACCAAGGAATGTCTGCTCCCTGAGCTTGGGAAAGAGGCTCTGCCAAAGGAAATGTTAAGTGGGGCCTGCCAAAGGAGGAGGAGAAAATTAATTAATGAGGGAAAGAAATGTGTCTCTGATCCAGATGATAGACTCCCTTTCCCCGGGGGGTGGAAATTCCTTGGAAATCAATAGCTGTGCATTCATTATCCGCCCCTTGATAAAATGCAAAGCTATGAGATGGGGGAGGGGGTAGTCTGTGTTGGTCATTAAACAAGGAGGAGGGGGTGGGGGTGGGGTGGGGGCCTGCTCAGGAATCTATGCCAAGGCTCAGCCCCACGTGGGCATCGTTAGTACAGGCAGCGGGCAACTAGTTACTGCACCTGCCAAACTGGGAAAACAGTGACATATCCCTGGGCTGAGCCCTGGTCCATCACCCTTTCCTTTCACTGCCTTGGGGTAAGTAGGGGAAGGCTTGATAAGGTCTGAGGCACACCTGCTTCTAGATCCACCACTGTGCCCCACTTGCTAGCCTGGGGCTAATGCCCAGCAGGGATATGGCAGGGTAATTCTCCAACCATCACCCCACCCAACCCTGTATTTCTCTACCTCACATTGCACCTGTCACACCTGTACCATAAACACCTCTTCATCTGTAGCTGCCTCGCTGTCAGAGATGGCCACCTCCTGGAGGGCAGATACCCATATTTTACAACTCAGTTGATCTCCAGTGTCTTGCGTTGGACCAGACTGGTGCCCAGCAAGCATCTGAGGAAGGAAGGTAAGGTAGAAAATAAATGAGAGAGGGGATGAAATAATTGATTTTGGAAATAGAACGTCTAAAGTCAAGATGTACAGCTCTGTGTGAGGACAGCACACCCCTCTGGCCAGTCTCCATCTCCTTTTTAGGGAAAAAAGAGACCTGTCCGTGATCCTCCTGCTTGCCCCCCAGTAGCCCTGGCTTGGTGAAGCCTCTCCGGCTTTAATCCTGGCCTCTTCCCTCCTATTCACACGTATTGTTGTATGGGGCATTTTTACTCTGTACAAGCACCTTGCTAAGCGCCACGGTGGACAAAGATGTGCCTTAAATGGACTCTCAATCAATTGGTTGGGGAGTGGGTTGAGAACTGTGCCCACAGCCCTCATATTTCTAGCCCCTGGAAAAGCAAGATATTCTGGGCAAAGGTCTGACCCCCCCCCCCGCCCCCTCCAGGTAAGAAGGGATCCGGTGTCCAAAGAGGTAAGCTAAAAGTGGTCTCCTAAGGCAGTGAATTCCTGACCTTAATCCAGGTGCCTCTCCACTCACTGGGCTTCCTGGTGCCCTCCAAGCTTTGGAGGGTAAACCAAGATGAGCTTTGGGTACTCTGGGGTTTGCCTTGCTCTCTGGAGGTCCACCTGGGCCCAAATCTGTGCTGTTTGCGTTTCTGTCTCCCTGAACCCTTCACGGCCCCTAAATGTCAGCATTTTGCTTGGGTGGGTGCTAGTATCCCAGCGCTCGCCCGCAGCGGGGGGCCCTACTTTCCCTTGAGGGAGAGCTCAGAGAACGGCCGCGAAGGATATCAGAAGGGATTAGGTTAAACCTGGACACCCGCTGCGACCACTGCGTGGGACTCTCTCACTCCCTCCAGCGCTGTCCTGCTCATCGTCCATTTCTCGTAGAGATAAAGTTACATTTAGCATTCCTAGGGGACCATGTAATGGATGGAAACGCGGCTCCTTCTCGCACCAGCAAATGAACATTCCTCTTACTCCCTTCTTGGGCTGCAAGGGGCGGGTTGGAGGTGGGGGTGGGGGCAGAGAGAAAATAAAAGAAAGGAAGAAAAGAAAAGCCACGGTGACGCCTGTGGGCTCCTCTTAGAATTTGATTAGTGACTGAGTATGCTAAATACACAGGCTATTGTCCAAAGAAAAGATAAAATCAAACGCGAATGCAAATTTAGGTTTATAGAAATGAGATCTGCTCATTGGTGGGCATACAGATCCCTTTGGCGTGGGAGAGACCAGGAAAATTATTTATCTGATCTCTGCCTCCCATAAGCAGCCCTTTGCGGCTCTCCAGCTCTCTCGCCCCAGATGTGATAACATCTGGGCTATTATCACTCCGGGCTAGTGCTGCTCCTTGGGGACTCAGGCACCTGAACTGTGGTCCCCTGTGAGGCCCTGGATTTGCCCTCCAGAAAAGGACCATACAATAGGTCGGGTAATTGATTTATTCTTCTTTTTAGGTTTTGATTTTACAGTAACAAAAATAAAAATTGTAAAAGCCAGGTCAGAGCTTGGGCCCGTTCTTTCAAATTGATTTGGGTTAATATTTTAATTACATTTTTTAATAAACTGGCTTAATCCTGTCTCCTATTGAAGAAAAAATATACATGGCGAAGAAGCCAACATGATGGGAGGAAAAGAAAGTTCTCTTTCCAACATCTTATTCCCTTTTCTCTGAGGTGATTTCCTTTTCCTGGAGTTTCCAGGATAAAGTGTGTGTGTGTGTGGGGGGGGGGGGGGGGGTGCCTAAGGAAAGAAAAGAATTACCTATGCTCCCCCCTATAAATAATAACAGGTGGGTAAAAAAAAGGGTTAGAACAAAAATGTTTATTCATGCATGGAAGGTCTGCTGTCCTTATTCGAGCCAGAGTGGTCGAGGTCCCATCCGCATGGCTTGCAATGACAACATCGTCCCTAACACGGACCTCTTGGCCGGAGGCCCCTACGTGCCCTCGTGATCCTAGGTAAGAAGTCTAGGAACCATGATGCTACGAAATGGGTGGCAAGGCAATCCGATGTCACTGAAAGCCTTCCGTCCCGAACCCCCTCCCCTCCAACGAATGTCTGTCACCGCGATTATTCTCTCGGGAGCTATTTTTTTACCTTGGAAGAACAGGTTCTTTGCAGCACAGAGACAGCAACCTCTGCAATTCTGTGTTGTGATTTATACTGTATACAGGAGGATGCGCCGGCCATAATTTTACATACCAATGCGCCGCTCTATACCTTTATATAACAGCTCGATAGACGTCCCAGCGAGGAGGTGTGCCTCTAAGTGAAGCGCCTATATCATGGGCTTTCGCTGGCGGCGGGGGTTGATAGAAGAAGCGGGAACAATGGCCAGCGGATGGACACCCGGGTTTTCTCCTGACTTAAACGGTGCCTACCCTCGAACAATAGGTGG
>NW_005871072.1:8131265-8265528 GCF_000147115.1 Myotis lucifugus
GAAGCCTACACGCCTACCATTTCCGAAACGGACACGAAAACGCGCGAGCTCGAGGCAATAAGTGCGCGTTTCAAGCAGCGGCGCATCAAGCTGGGCGTGACGCAGGCCGACGTGGGCTCAGCGCTGGCCAACCTCAAGATCCCGGGCGTGGGCTCGCTCAGCCAGAGCACCATCTGCAGGTTCGAGTCGCTCACGCTCTCCCACAACAACATGATCGCGCTCAAGCCCATCCTCCAGGCGTGGCTCGAGGAGGCCGAGGGCGCGCAGCGCGAGAAAATGAACAAGCCCGAGCTCTTCAACGGAGGCGAGAAGAAGCGCAAGCGGACTTCCATCGCCGCGCCCGAGAAGCGCTCCCTCGAGGCCTACTTCGCCGTGCAGCCGCGGCCCTCCTCGGAGAAGATCGCCGCCATCGCCGAGAAACTGGACCTCAAAAAGAACGTGGTGCGGGTGTGGTTTTGCAACCAGAGACAGAAGCAGAAGCGGATGAAATTCTCCGCCACTTACTGAGGGGGGTGGGGCGGGTGGGCGCGGGAGGAGGGGCAGAGCAGGGAGCTGAAGGGGCCTTTCGGGGCTTTTCCCGGGCCGCTTCCCCCCGGATCTGGCGTGTCCGTTATCCTGCCTGCGTTTGGCGAATCCGTCCTCCAGCGCTCTCTTCCGCCCCCTCCTTCCCTTGTGCTCTCCTTGCCCTCATCCTCTCCCAGCCCGGAGCACTGGGGTGCTGGGTGTGGACGTCGGAGGGGGAGCATTGGGGTGAGCTGGTAGCTGAGGGGGAAAGAAAGCGGAGCCTGGAGGAGGGGTTTTGAGGAGCAGGATGGTTCTGGGGGTTAGGGTGGGGGGAGACTGGAAGGGTAGAGAAATGGACTGTTTTGGACCAGAGACATTTATCAAAATCTCCTGGGGACCAAGGAACTATGTACAAAAACAAACCTACCAACCACCAAAAAAGCTAAACAAATAAAAGCAAACAAAACAAAGCAGAACAAAAGCAAATAAAATATGCGTTAGAAATTTAACTCCAGGGAGCCATATTCTGCAGCTTCAATCCCCCCCTAAGGAAGAGAAAACAAGAGCACCACCATTATTACCACTGACCCAACCCTTCACAAATGAACTGACAAACGAAAGCCAAATGAACTGGAAGGTGAGATTGTGGGTAGCTAAGCTAGTTGTTCTGTGTATTTAATTTTCCCCTCTCAGTCTCACCTCTACCCCACCCACGCTCTTTTTGATTATTTTTTGCGTTCCAAAGAGACTGGATGGCTGCTCTCCGTTGCCAGAAAGTGAGAGGGGGAACAGCTGAAAGGGGGCGGGGGTATTATGGCCTGTTTAGGTGGAGTCCAAGTTTCCACTGACTTAGCCTGTATTCCTGTGGCCTGGGCCCATTCGGGTGGGGGTGTTTAGGGAGAGAGAGGTAGTATTTGAGCTGACTAAAAGGCAGAATTTATGGAGCTCCGAAAGAAATATTTCATTCTAGAAGAATAAAACAATTTTGACAAATTCTTTTCCTTTTCATTTTTGCTCTTATATCTAAGATCTAGAAACAGACTATTTCAAAATCAGTGCCACCCCCGTCCATAGAACTTGCTTGCCCTTTCACTTTCACTTATTTTTCTGAGTGTAGTTTATTTAAAACTGCCTACTGAATTTTATTTCCTATTGATTCAAATAGATTCATGGGATGGAAAACAATAGGAGAGATACTGTGTCCCTTTTACTCCACAGAACAAGACTCATCTAGCTCTTCTAGGTACCCTTTTCTTCTCTCTTGGAGAACATGAAATGGTTGAAATATTGAAAAGTTTTTGCTTTCAGTTGGAGCAGGACTTGGCTGTGGGGAAAAATCAACTAAATCCCAAATGAGAGGAAGACAGAGTTAAAGTCCTCCATTTGTTTCAAAAGGGTCTGCATGTTGGGAGGGGGGGAAGCAGAACAACTGTGTTTCATTATTATTATTATTCAAAAGTAATTTATTGCTGGGGATAAATGTTGGGTAGCAAGAACTTTAATTTGCACTACCAGTCTCCCAAATAGAAAACCGTGTATAGTATTTCATAGTTATAATCAAGGTACTTTATGAACTGCTGATGGATTAAAAAATGAGAAAGACAGTTGAAGGTGGTTAGGTAAAACGCTTGCTTGGTGCACAAGATACTCTTTTGATCTCATGTGGGGATGGTTTATTACCATCCTTTAACAAGAACTTAAAAAATTGAAAACAAATGTGGAAAGAAAAGGGGGGAAAAAAACCCCTGCCATTTAACAAGACTGAAATCATGCATGACCTGAAAAGTGCAGAAAGAAACACAATTAGGTCTCACTCTGGTTAGGCATTATTTATTTAATTACATTGTATATCATTGTTTGCAGCGCAAACATTCTATGCATTTGAAACTGAGCACTAAACTGGGCTAGCTTTCTGATAGACCGTTTTGTGGATAGTGTGATTTCACAGTCTACTGCCTGTTTTCACCGAAAACACAGCATTCTTGTCGTATTCTTGTATTTAGGGAAAAAAAAGGTAAAACAGGAAGATTATTGTAAATATTTTCTTTAATGCACACACTCACACAGTGGTTACAGACTGCCAGTGTTATACCTGTCCATGTATGTCTGCTGAGCTTTCTCCTTGGTTATGTCTGCTCTATTACCGTTTCTCCTTCCCACTTCTATCAGAACCATTTATGTGCGCCAAAATACAACAGGGGGATGTGTCCCAGTACACTTACAAATAAAACATAACTGAAAGAAGAGCAGTTTTATGATTTGGGTGCATTTTTGTGTCTATACTAGGCCAAATCCTGGTAGAGCCGGTCAGCAAATAAAACTCAATTCAACCAAAAATACAGGGGAAAGGGTGAGAATGATGTATTTTTCTGCTGAATCAGAATTCACTTTCAGACAACTCATGTGAAAAGTGGTGCTCTGAATAAAATGAATTCTATATTAGTTGCCTGTGTTTATCAAAGTTTTCTTTACAGAAATTCTTAAACCACAGCCCATCCCCCCCTTCAGAGTAGTGGAAGCTAATAAATATCCAAGCACCCCCAAAATATTTAAATCAAGGTTCAGGGACAGAGGCATTTGGAGGTTTATATGTTTTGTTCTAGCCTAAAAACATTTCTTTAAAAGTATTGTAACTAAATGACCTTTTTTGGAAGTTAATACAAAAACCACCCACTAATCTGTCCCATCCTCATGACAAATGCCTCTGTTCATTTGGAACATTTAGTGTGCCACCTACTGCTCCAGAGGAACCAGAGATTCTTTATTTTTTGGTGACCTGGGTCTAGATCAGATGCCAAATGTACAAAGTTTCTTAATAGCTGGGGTTATATCTTCTGAAGTCATCCTATTTTAGCCAAATCTTTTTAATTTCACCGGCAAATCTGTGAAACAAAGCATTTGATGTTCAACAAAGAATAGTACATTGAAAAAGCTGTGATTTTAAAGTTGTTAATGTTTTAAAAAAGCACTTAGAGGTATTTTTAAAAATAGATCTCTTCCATCAAAACTGATCTTTTTCTGTTATTGACTTGAAATGTCATCAAAGTTTTTAATAAAATGCATTTGTAAAGAAAACATGTTATTTTATAGAAAAGTATGACCGATTTCATTGTTGGAGAACCAGGAATGAACAGATGAAAAGATTTACAAAGGCTGCTTTAAAAAAATCCGCCCCAAACGAAATGTTGCAAATACATTTGTATTATATAATGATGACCAATGTATGTAATAAGAACTTAAGCATTTGTTTTGTATTAAGTAAAACCCTCACCAAATGAAAAGAAGACAATATTATTTAATAAAACAGATGATGAAAATACATGCTTTGCAGAGTTTCCTATTTTCTGTAGTAGGAAACTGTGCAAAACAAGATATGCTTTGCTATCTGGCGAGTGAATCTGTGTACCGCCGGCAGAAATAATAAGACTATTCTAAGACAAGTTTAACTGTCAGTTCGTGAAGAAACAAACAGACAAACAAGCAAACAAACAAATGTCCACCTGAAGGAAATGCAAAGGTTTGGCACGCAGCAATAGTTGGCCTTTCAAAGTTTTCTGGTTCTGAAGAGCAGAATTTTACTCTAAACGCATTAAAGGCACCAGTCAGGTGGAAATACTTCGGTTCTTTTAAAGAACAATCTCTAAGTTGGAGAGAGTAGGGAATTGTTCTCCGTTGGGCTTCTCAGGAAATCCAGGTGGTGGAGGAGTAGGAAAGGCAAAAGAAAAAGAAGCATAAAATGCACCTGCCATGTTTGTCCCGTCCCTTCGGTTTGGAATTTTCTCTCTTCCCCAGTCCTAGGTCCGGGTCCTGCTCCTTTCCTTCCGTAGGTCTAAGAAATGATGTCCTCAAGACACATCAACTAACTTCTGAATACATTTTTGTTTAATGCGTGTTCTGAAATTGCTCTCAATTTCTATTACACTCTCATAATTAAACCGTAGGCAACCGCTGCCGTGATTGTATCGATTGATTTTTTTTTTTTTTTACTTTCTTGAGAAAAACTATTCTGGTCCTGTTCCTACAAGTGGCTATGCCTAGAGAGGACAAGGCGCCGCCCTCACCGTAGGACTCACCTGAGCAGCTCCCGCCCTTGGCCCCAGGCTCTGTCGCCCGGGCCTCTCCCGCCAACCCTGCAGCGAAGCATTCCTGCTCCATCTTTCATGTGGACCGGTTTTTATCATCTGGGCTGTGAAGCTGGAATTGTGACTTCTGACCCTGACTAAAGCAGCGTTCCCCACCCCATCCAAAGGGCCGTGGTGGCCAGCGGGGTGGTAAAGGTGATGCCGACAATTATTACCCCGTCTGGTTCTGCTTGTCTGTGTTATTATTGCTGCAGCGGACTCAGCCCCACGATGGGAGCCACTCGGTCCTCGAGGGCGGTTTCAAAAGAGCCCGCAAGCTTAATTGATTTTTTAAAAATAGCAGTCAAATTCTTATTCTCACGGGGGTTGGGCACTCTTTCCACCTGCGAGATAAGCCTTGTCTCAATAATTACGTTATTTAATATTTGATCAAACCTTAGCGCCACCGTGGCTGGCGGCGCAGGGCTGGCTCACCCCTCCTCGGGGCAGCGGGCAGGCGGCCCGGGCCGGCCGGGCATCCGCAGCGGGGGCGCGCGCGGCCGCAGCCCTTGCGCTGGTTTGCTTTTGAATAATTCATGGCCTGAGACTTCTGGAAATTAATATAATGAATGATAACAAGGAGCTAATTAAAAACTTTCCTAATTGTTTCCAAGTCAGCTTGATGGGGCACCGGCAGCCCTCCCTCCCCGCCTCCCCGAAATCTGGCGGACCTGCAGGGCCGGGCTCTGGCTGGGAAGGGTCTGGGGAACTCAGACTCGGGGAGCTATTGCGGGTGCAGCCTCGGGGGGCTGCTGCTTTCCCTCCAGCCGCCGCCGTCCGTAGATCGCCCCTCTCCCCAGCGCGACTTCGGACTCTGGGGCGGCTGGGTTGGCGGGTGCCTTTTCAAACCACCGGCAGAGCTGATTGGGTCAGAATTTGCAGCCAGGAGGGGGACCCGCCCTCCCTCAACCCGTGCAGGGTGCTTTCTCTGCCGTGGGAACACCCACCCATTCGGGGCCGTCCACGCAGGGAATCCCGGATCCCAAGAGCTCGAGCCTTGGCCGAGCGACAGCGGGGTGCTCGGTGTGCGCCCCTCCGCCGTCGCCCCGAGATTCGCGGCCCGGCGGAGGCTTAGAGCTGCCGCCGCCGCAGCTCCTCACAGCTGGCGAGATGGCCACAGGCGTGCGGGCTCCGGCTGGGACTTGACCAGGTCCGGGAGGACCTGAGCTGGGCAACAGCCCGAGGCCCGGCTTTCGGGGCGCGTGCGCAGGTGTGGCAGGCGGGGCGCGGGCCGCGGGCGCGCGGGGCGGAGGGGGCGCGCACGGAGAGCGGGGAGCGCGCCGAGCCCGCACATGCGCGTTAGGCGCGCCGAGCCCGTCGGAGAGGTGAGCGGGGTTCCGCGGCCGCTCACCAGGCGCTCCCGGAGGTCCTCGCCCTTCCTGCGAGCGCCTCTGAGTCCGTCCTGAAAGGGAAGGGACCAGGGTCGCACAGAGGTTAAAAATACCCCCCTCCCCACAGTTTGCCTAAGCAAACAGACGCCCCAAACATCACAAAACTTTCAAGACTGGCTTACTTTTTTTTTTCCAAAAAGAATTGGGAGCAATACTATCTTGGCTTTTGTTTTGTTGTTAAGGTGCACACCACCAAAGCCCTGCTATGAATTTGAATTTATTAGGCAAGGGTTTTTACTCGGGACGGGAGGAGGGCTGACCACAGGGCTTTCCTCCCGAAGAAGTCCATAGAATGCTGGGTCGCAAAACCGAGACTGAAAATGTGGGTCGGAGAGAAGCTAGAAAAGCAGAGGTAGTGAGACCAGCGTCCTGCTCCTGCAAACCCAAGGGTGGGCGAAAAGCGCCCGCCTCCATTCCCTGCCCCGAACCCGAAGGCACTGGAGGTTGCAAAGAAAGGGGCTAGGAAGAGGAGAAGGGAAGCTGAAAGAGTGCCTGGAAAGAGAAGCGGAAAAAAGGGGGGTGGGGGAGGAAGAGAAACAGATTCCTTGCATTGATTAGGCAAAACGAATTGCAAACAAAAGTTTGATAAGTGACTCCTGAGTTCAAGGCAGCATAACGTAAACAAACTTTTGTGGGCACGGATTTGAATTAAACAAAGTGTTGACAGTTTCCAGCCGTGGAAATTCACTTACACCAGTCTCTACCCCCGCCACCCCCCTCCCCCAGTGTTGACAATAAACATTTAATGAAGGCAGGGACCTGGACGTCTCCAGTCAGTGTCAGAATACTTGTTCCACTTCAAACATCGCGCGCGCGCTAACGCCAACATTATATAAAAAATACGAAGTGTGAGACAAATAATAGGGTTATACAGCTGTCTTAAGTGGTCCGCAGCAGTTCTCCTACCCCCTGTTCTTAATAACAGAAACAAACTCATTGTAGATTATTCGCGCTTAAAAATGTTAAATACAGTTAATGCAATATTAATCGCCCTTTGGTGATATAAAATGCAATATTTTCAGGCAGCTATGGAGCTTTTCTAGAGGAAGAGCTGATGAAAAGAGTCACAGCTGAATGGTGGAGAGGAAAAGCCCGGTATTTATTGCTTTTGTTTGGCTTTTGGCTACAGAGACAGGAACCTTCTAATGGGGTAAGGACATTTATTTTATCTGCAATCTATTGCTGCGAGAGCTGGGGCGGCAGATGGGCTGTGCGATATTCACAGTGTAATTTAGAGCAAATCCTAATAACTAATAATGATTATGTTAATTTTGATCACTTATGCGACTTTCCAGAGCGTTCTAATGGAAAGGGAAAGAAAAGAGAAGCAGAATGTGACAAGGAGCTCCGAGGCTGAGCGTGGAGCTCAACTAGCCTACTTAAAAAGCGTTTTAGGAGTTAGCAATGGCAATACGGACATTTTTAAAAAGCAGGTAGGATCCTTTTGATGCTAGCAGAGGTATCTCCCTGGGTCTTCCATTTCTTCTGAAAATATACCTAAGTGAGAGGAACCTGGACGCCTTTGAGCAGGAGACTCATCCCAATTTTAAAGAAAACAGTTACGTTTCAATAGTTTCATTTGCTTATATTCAACTAAGGGTGGGAGGGTGGGGCAGGGGTTTCCCGTGTGCGCGAGGCAGGAGTGCCCGCCAGGGTCTTCCCTCCAAAGGTGTAACCCGAGCCTGAGGTTTAAAACCAGCCTTGAGTTGGGGAGCAAGCTCTCTCCTACCGCCGCCACGCCTTATGCAAAAGTTTTATTACTGGCTGCTTAAACAAGTTGCCATTTCTTAATCTTCACTTCCCATCTGATGTTTGTTTGCCTAGAATAAACTTTTCGGAACCTTCGCCTTTTCTGGTTTCCATCTTTACCCTTCCCCAAGGGATCCCAGGGCTTTAAACTTAAAAGTGCCTCCTCTCTCCTCCTCCCCCTGGTAACGTGGCACCGGCTCAGTACCCCAGAGGCTGCCAAGGGAACTTAGTTCTGCGCAGGGAACAGGCGATTTTCGGCTGCCACGCAGTGCACGGCAGAGGGTCGGGGGGATTTTGAAAGGGAGGGTGCGCCTTGCTCGCGGCAGTTTACTTTTTTCGCTTACCTTTTGCGCGTTTTAACGCCTGGAGGCTATAGTTTGAAAGTAAAACAGCATCAAAGCACCTCCTTATTAGCTCTGTATTTGAGAAATCCGAAGATGAAACTACCTAAAAGGTTTAATAGGGCGGAACAGCATTTATTTGCCAAGCAAACAGCCAGAGTACAGTTCAAAAGGAGGTACAGTGGTTTACCAGCAGGAGGCTGGAAGAGAAGGACGCAGGGCAAAAAGAATTTCAAGCTTCAGTTACGACGTTAAAGTGAACTAAATAAGCTTCAAGTGGAATGTCTGCTTTGATTTTGAATTATTATTTCTCTCTCCAAAATTTTATACATACATACATGTACATGTTGCATGTATATATAGACATATATGCACGTACACTAGAGCCTTTCCCCACCGTTCTGAGTTGTTGTCAGACTTATTTGTTTGTAAACTTTCAGGTTTTGTAGAACAAGAATAGTTACCTCTCCAGGGATTTGATCTGTCAACGTATCTAAAATGTGATAAAATCTTTTAAAGTTAAACTTTTCTTCCTCTTTTTTCCCTCATCTTTAGGCTACAGATGTAAACATTCACTTTCTTTTATTAGGGAAAAGCAATATGATTCAGAGTAGTTTCTTAAATGTTATGCTGAATTTTGTTTTTGCTTTTGAATAATCTTTATTAGCTACTGTACTGTTAGTATTCCCTGCATAAAGAGGACTTTAAAACAAAATACAATTTTAAACAAAATCTAGGCAGCTGACATTAGGCTGTTTACCAATAATACTTAGAAGCTGGTGCATGTTTGTGAGTTTGAAGGTGTGCCTCCATATACAAATAGATGTGAGCACAATGTTTACCATTGCCCATGAATGTAACTGAGTCTTTTTTCAACTCTATTCCGGTTCTGTTTCAGTGTTTCAGTACCAGAAGCAACTCCCTTAAAATTGAAGAGTGGTGCATTATTGAAACCCTCTATCAAACAGCTCTGGGGTGCAGCCTTTCTGAAAATGCAGGCTCTGGATGAGGTCTGTCTGACTGCACATAAGCCCCTAATATGTTAATGGCCGTAGGGGATGCCTAAGGTACTATCTCAAGCTGCTTCGCACACCATATGTCAGGCCGTTAGCCACATGGATCTATTAATCAAAAAGAGCTGGAGAGGGAGAAGGAGGTCTTAGAAAGGGGGAGAAGGAGAGTGATGGGGGAGGAGGAGGGAGAAAGAAAAAGCATTTTAAATCCCCACCATTCTCACTTCTTTTATTTAAAAAATGAAGAAAAATAGGTAAAGAGACCCAACCAATACAGGTTTCCATGCCGTCAAGTTAAAGACTGTTCATAAATCTCTACTAAAAAATGGAATAATATCTGGTTCTATTAAAATAGAGGAAAATTTTACCTGTAGGGTCCTGTTTAGGGTTCCTTTATTGCAAAACTTTTATAAGCAAGATTCTTTGATACACAAAAAAGTAGTTTTTGTAATGTAGGTTGTTTGTCAGTGAGCTTTATTAAAAGTCGTGGGAGAGGAAGAATGGGGCAAGTGTATTTTTAGAGGATATAAAGGGGGGCTGGAGGATTTGTAATGAATATATAATTTATTAATATAGGTCTACATAGATAGTAGAGTTTTCAGCACTTTCAGATCTTCTGATAGTAAATATAAAGTGCTTATATTCATATCCTTTTCTTAAAGCTTGCTTTGTAATAAACCACACTGCAGAGTCTACAGGCACAAAATTTTTAATTCTTTTAGGAGGAGAGGAAATGAGAAAACATTAAAAACCTTCATTTTCCTCATTTCTGTTTTGTTTAGAAGTATTTCTTGCCATTCCATGAATGTTTAAAAATATTCCAATATATAATAGTTTAGAAAGTTTGCACAACCTTAGAAGTAATTATGTGCACAACATGGAGATGGTATAAGTAAGTATGTTAAGTCTATAAGAAAAAAATATTTAGATTCTTTCTTGAAATGCTGAATATATTTGTTATGTGCCTTAAAATAATCATTTTTAGGGAAATAAAATGAAAGTACTGATTTTAGAATGTCAGAAACTCTCAGAAACAGAGCAAAGAAAGGAAAATATATAGGCATTAGATTTTAAAGTTGCATTCTTTTCTTGTGTGATGCTACCTGGGGAAAGAGAAATTATGAAATTAATGTCAAGTTAGGTTTATTGTTCTTTTAATCGGTACTCAGTGATGATGAACCATATAAAGACTTAATTTCTGGATTATCAATGTTCAGTTTAAAATCTAACATTAATGATAACATTTAGGAAATTTGAAAATGATATTATATTAGGCATGATTTTAATAGTGTCATGACTAATAGGCTTATACCACAGTAGCTAATTTATAGGATAAAGGAATGACTGAAGTTTATTAATGTTAGGTTTTTAAAATATATGCAAATGATTGACTACTTATGTATATTTGAGAGCACAGATTATTCAAACACACCACAAACCCTCTGTCATTAACATAGATTCACAGTACTCTATTATGTTGGACTTGTAAAAGAGGCTTCATAATGTTCTTATTTATGTTTTAAAAATACATTAAAGAAGATAAACCAAAGATCTTATATACTTATATGCATAGCCCGTGGATGCAGGAATGGGGTGAAGACCTGGGGGGGGGATGGGTAGGAGGTGGGAGGAGGGGGGTAAAGCGGGGAGGGAAGGGGAGACATCTGTAATACTATCAATAATAAAAAATATATATTAAAAAAGATCATTGTGAAACTGTGCTCAATGATAAACAAAATTTATATAACTGACTTTTGTTACATTATTTATAGTATATAAGTGGAGTACTTTGTACTGTATATTAGATTAGTTGTATTAAATATTCTTTCATTTCACAAAAACATCTATTTGTGTGTATATAGTTCTCAGTTACAAGGAAAGGTTAACATTTATAGGTACCTGTAATTAAAAACATCAGTACATTAGATTATTTGGTTTGGCTAGAAGATCATCTGGCACTCTTTTAGTAATGCAAAATGCTTTTTAAAAATAGAGAACTATATTGTATTGTAGAGAACTACAGTCAATCTGTAAATATGAGGGGTCCTAATGCACTATATTTCATCCAGGAGATGATGAATGCATGAAGACAGGATCATCCTGAATTTCAAGAGTAGCTGGGTAAAGAGAAACACTTATTATCTTTAAATTTTTGTGCATGCCACACACTGGCCTTCATTTCTTCCCCTGTAGTTAAAAGGTAGCCCATATATCTGTCGCTTTGGGTTTCCAAAGACTCGTAACTTAATTCCTTCAGGCTATTCATCAGCACAGTAATTAAACTAGCAAATGGATGTAAATAAAGTGAAATTGGTTTCATGACAGATGAGGCGAAGAGGCCTCTGACATGAAACAAGGCAGGACAATAATGATTTCGGCAGCATCGGGCTATGGAAGGAACCCCAGCTGGATTTATTAGGTGCTGCGAGTGATTTGCTGGAAGCGGGCAAGACCTGAACACTCTTTAATTTGACAGGAATTTTGCATCCTAAAGAGCACACTGAAATATAAATCCAGAAACAAATTTAGGCAAACTGTAAACAGATGCATTGTTGGACTGAGAGTACTGTTCAATATTTTAAAAGGAAGAGGAATGGAGGACTACACCCCTGTCCCTGGTAGAAGGGCTTCAATTGCACAACTTACTATTTAATCCTGGGGAGTGGCAAAATGATTATAAAACATCCCTTTCTACTTATGAGTTATATTATTTATTTTAAGATTAGCAATTTTGTATTTTCAGTTTTATTTACTCAGGAAAACAACTAATACAACAGATGATTTAAAAGCCAGCATGATGAAAACATCTATAGAAATTATGGGTATATGCATACATGAGACGGGAATATGAGAAATTGGGAGAGAAGCCGGAATGGGCAACTTAATTTACAGAGAGCAATTATACTACATTTAAATAAAATCTGGGATGAAAATCTGGTACCAGTTTATTGCCTCTAGTGGTCTGTGCCTGGAAACCCAGAAAGTAAATTTCTAGTTACAAAGAGAAACTGTGTCAAGCCCTTGATCAGATAAAGCCTTAAAATCAAATATAGATTTGTCCTTGCAAAATAAATATTTTCATAGACTAGGGGCAACTGAACTAAAGCTGAAAATAAGGGACTAAGAGAAGAACGTGGAAAGAATGAGTTCTTGGCTGGTTCAAAAAGACAAATGGAAATTGAGTCACCAATTCCACTACAATAAGGAAGTCACACAGCATAAATAAAGGCACACTAGGAGCAGGTTCTCCCCTTTATCCATGCAAAGATGAGAAACGAACTGCTTTGTGCTTAAGTGTAATCTCTATTATTTAAGCCCCCATTTATGAAGAGCCAAAGTCTCCATGAGTGGTGCCCTCCCTTCCCAAAAGATCACGCTGGGTTTTCAGCACCACGGCCAGCTCCGCAGAGGGTGGATGGGGTGCGCAGTGGGAGGAGGGTAGCCTGTGACCCAGGAAAGGTGAAATCTAAATACTTCTGAAATATTATGTGCGCTTTAATTATTTAGCAGTGGATCCGCATCCGCGAGTGGGATCCTAAGTTGGCCAAAAGTCCTCAAATCTTTTAGAAAGTCCTCAAATCTTTCCTTTAAAGGAAAGGGGGGAAAGGTAGGAAAGTAAGTTATCAAAAACTCTTAATGAAAGTAAGATCTTTAAAAAACAAAACTAAACTAAACACCCACTGTAGGCTCCCTCCCTTAATGGTGGATGACTTGACTTTCAGGCCACGAAGGAATTTATAATGAAACTCAATTGGTTTTTTCCCTGAGCCTGTCCTTAAAAGAAAAAAAAAATTACAAAAACACACAGAGAAAAATATGCCTAATTATTTTAAAGTTCTTTTCCAATCGTAAGGCATAGGCAAATCTTTAATTATAATACAGTGTGAATAGGGGGAGCATATGGAGGAGAATGTCAAGAAGAGGGTGCCAGGGGCAGATCCTCAGAAATCTGTATTCATTTCTGGCTCTTATTTGTTCAGTAATCTCTACCATCATAACTAAATCTTGAAGCACTGCTGTAGTTCGAGTTGTTGTTGACTTAACGTCAAAATTCAATCACTGGGGGTTTTGCATCAGCCGGGCTACTTATTTGTCTAATAAATCCGTCATTTTGTAAGAAAAATATTTGAGCAGCCGTACTTGACCTCTTGGTATCCACAAGTCACATTTATTTCTCCCAGTTTACAAATGCAAAATTGAGATGATCATCTAATGCCTGGAGGAACTGTGTTGATTTCTGATTGGATTTTAGATGGAAATGTCTATTTTAAATACCTTGTGATTAAATTGTACATATAATAGAATCCATGCATTTTAAGCTGATTTCCTGCTTGGAAACTTAACAACCTGAACTGCAAGTCATGAATAAACACACACACACACACACACACACACACACACCAAAAAACAAAAACAACACCCACAAAATACCAAACCCACTCTTTCCAAATAAACACTTAAATTCAGCCTCAATTATAAGACTTCAAACCAGTCTCTCTCTCTTTTTTTAATCTTAAAAGAGTCCTTTCTGGATAAATCTCCCCGTCCCCCCAGTGTCCTAGTTTCTGGAGGGTAGATCTTTTTATCTCAATCCAAAGGACAACACACATCAGATAAATCAGATAAATTATTGCTGGCAGTTCAACTTCAAGACTGCAGTGTTGGGTCTACTGCCAAACTGTAACTCAAGTCCAAGGAAATCCATATCACCATTCTGAGTATTACTAGTTAAGGAAAATATTGTGTTGAGTTTGAGTGAATTAGCTTTCTTCTCTAGTATAGCAGTGTGATTGGAGATTACTTGAAACTCTTTGTTCTACACTTCTTGTCCCCCTCTCTTCCAGCACCTTTTAGTGTAAAGATCCCTTCACCACTCAAGACTCTTTCTGAAGTCTTAGGCTAAGGAAACGCCCATTTGAGAGTTTCTCTGTGTAGTGTTGTGGGGAAAGAAACACCACAAGGACCCCCATCTGTTGTGGCAAGTGCTTGACTAAACAGAGACTTTTTCAGAAGTCAGACTGGAGAACTAATTTTGCCAGTGGGTGATGAGACTGGGCTGAGGCCTCAGTAAGCTAACAACTGAAAGCGTGCATTTATCTACAAGATGTGTCCTATGGTTGTAGTCCCTCCCACCTGGCGGAGTGGGTGGGGTGTAGACAGCAGCTCGGCTGAGGGAGGAGCAGGGCCTGGCAGTCCACTTAAACTTGGACCCCTCCCTCCCTTACCCTTTACTTTTGTTTTCTTGCTGGAGGGAGGGAGGGAGTGTGTGTGTGTGTGTGTGTGTGTGTGTGTGTGTGTGTGTGTGTACAAGCTTGTCTGTATCTGAAACCATCGCGGTGGTTTGACCTCAGATACAAGAGATTTCAAGCCAGTGGTAGCCAATATAGGGGGAAGACCCCTGAGCCCCCCACGTCTACGCCCTCACTCTGCTGGGTTTCATTCCCTCGGAGCCCCACGTCAGTTCCACCGAAGTTTGGCTTTCCTTTGTTTTTCCCTCTCCTGCTCAGTTTATGCTCCGGATGCACGAAACTTTGGCTTCTTTATGGTGGTAATGAGAGGGGTGCTGTCTCCGCACTCCCCTGCCTGGACCGCCCCCGGAGCTCGATCCCTGAGTGGGGCTCCGATGCCGCGTCTATGCAGGGCTGGGCTGGTGGCTTACGGTGCTCAGTGAAGAAACGTGGGGTTGGGGTAGCCCTCAGAAAGAAAAAGTTCTGCTCCTTCCGAGAGCCGAGGGGGCGGGGGAGTGGCGGGGAGGAGGCGGTGTCCAGGGTGCGCTTCTGCATCAGCTCGTTTTCCTCTGAGACCTGTAGGGGTCGCTAATGAGCAACAAACTTCGCTGGCTGCAAAGGAGCCTGAGGGTTTAGGCTGAGTTCCTGCCTCAACTTGGTGTGAGCTTGCACTCCTTAAGTTTAGTAGGTGGCTGTTAGTGACCAATCCCACCGGCCGGCTCGGAATCTGGGAAACTACCCATAACACTTATTTCTGAGCCATTCTCATAAACATTTCACTTCCATGTCCAATCTGCCCCTTCCAAATTGGATTCCTTCATTTACCCTTCATAGGACCTAAAGATATTACCCCCTTTTATATTGAGTTGATCGGGGTGATACTGGTGAACAAAATCACACAGGTTTCAGGTGCCCCATTCCACAGCACATCATCTGTACACTGCAGTGTGTGTTCACTGCCCCAAATCCAGTCCCCTTTCATCACCACTTATCCCCCAGACCTTAAGGCATTTACCACATTCAGTGAAAGGCACTGGAAAAGAATCCTCAACTCTAGGCCTGCGGGTCTGTGGTCTGTGTGAGAACAGCAATCCAGAGGACAGTTACTTAGAATTCCAAGGCTTGTGGAGGGCAGAAGGACCAGATTATGCCTCTTTGTGGTTTATGCCATGGATCTGGCTGGATTTCCAGTTCAAGTATGAGGGGGTGGAGGAATTCTTTAGTATGTGACAAAACCAGTTAGACTGAATTTGCAAATTTGCTCAATATTCATTTCTGTAATGAAAACATGCTGGTGGAGCTTTTAGAGTCGTTAATCCAACCTGTTCTCTTGTCTCACTGTTCTCCTCCCAAGTTTCCCTTCAGTTCTTGAGAGAAGCAGGGGAAGGAAGGGTTCCTAGATTTCCTGGACTTTCTACTAATCCATTCTCCACTTTTGCCTTCAGATGCAGAGATTTCTGAGGGAACTTTATTCCTTGAATGTGGTTAGGATGAGGAGGGAAGGGAATTGTTTGGGGAGATCCAACTCTATGAGCTTTGTAACCCGGCAAAGTTTGCTTGCTTGGCTTTAGGACTCTTCTTCATCCCCCTGTAATGTGGAGGAAGGGAGTTTTGTATTTACATGGCTTTCCTGGAGTCAGTCCCTTGATTGGAAGCTGGTGTTACGTGCCAGGAAGGCAGTTGTGGCAGGTGGGATAATTAGGACATGGAGGAGGGCAAGGAGTTTCAGAGATAGAAATATTTTTAAATTTTGATAGTCATGAATATCCAAATTATTACACATTATTTCTTGGAGACACCTTATCTAAATACTCAAAACTTCCACCTATAAGGTTTTGAAGTTAGTCTTCACCTGCATAAAGTAGTCACAAGTTTATGAACTTTTAAATGAGGACAAAGGGAGTAAAAAGAAGGAAGTGGTTTGGCAGTTTAAAAATATTAATGTTAGCTCCTGGAAATAGATGCGCTACACTGAACTTATTAACAACTTATAAAATCTTAAATCAATACAAATTAATTTAATTATGATTTGCAATTGCATTATGCATGATCAATTTGAAACACTACATTAGAGATAATTAGAACTGGGTGCCATCACTCCTCACTCCCCTAATAGCTTAATGAAAAGGAATATCATGTACTACCTTTAGGTTAAACCTGTAAATTAGGATAAATGCTTGTTTTTCAATAAAAATGTGATAAAATAATTGTACACTTAATAGACACTTTTATGGCTCAATTGTGAATGTGTAATGGATTTTTTGGGGGAACTGTATTATTATTTTTTCCATGGACCTGGTTAAGTATTTATTAGGGTTGATTGAACTGTCAGTGTTTTTTTCAGGATCAGACCTCGAGGATTTGAATGAAGACTCACTTTTATGTAAAAATATCATGCTGTCCTCGAAGCTTATGCCAAGAGGTCACTGCAGATGGAGGTCCTAACTTAGCATAATGGGTTTAACATTTCCATGACATCATCAGGGAATCTGAAAGGAGTCTAAGGATAATCAGAGTGGTCATTCAGAAGAACAGTAAATATTTTATGAGGATATATAGGAGACAGGAAAGATGGTCAGAAAGGTGATTCTAAGCTCCTTAGAGTTCTGTGAAAGAGGCGTCTCAGTTACAGTTAAAAGAGCCACTGCCTGTTCCTATATTCGTGAGGCACCTTCCAGGCGCTCAGAATGGGACCCAGAATAGCACTCAGATTAGGTATTAGTTTGTACATGATCATTTTGTTTCCCCAACTCTTCATATTTTCTCAAGCACCTGCATTTCTCCTTTGTATGCTTGCAAACAGGGGCACACATTCATTATTCCTGGGACTCATTTAGTTTGTTGATTTCCAGTGTTACCTAGTACTGCATGACAGGTTCTTTTAAGATGATAATTGAAACCAGGAGCATATCAGAAGTGCCTGTGAATTAGGTGAATTCAGTAAGCTCTATGAATTGTTTGTTTTATTTTCTACCTTTATTAAATAATACTTGAAATTTTATATTACTACACGTGTTTTGCTGAGACTCACTTTTATCCACTACCAAATTTCCACCTCCATCCCCAGGCAGGAATTGAAATATATATATATATATATATATATATATATATATGAAATTTACTAAACTGCACAATTCAGAGTTTTAAACATTTTCTCCAAATTATGGCTGTTTTGTTTCCAGCTAGATTTTACATGCATATCAATAAAATTAGTTTGTAATTTGAAAGTAAACTTTTGAGAATATTTTTACACTTGCTCAGGTTTATTGTTTTCTAATATTTTTTAAATCTCACTTTGTATTAATTGCATTAAATACACGAAGTTAACCATTAGAGTAGGTATTTAGGCTCAATTTCAAAAATGCTAGCTGGAACGAGCATTGAGCCTTCCTTTTTTATTATTACAAAAACGATTTGACACTTCTGAACGTAAAAGAACTTTTACCATTCTCTGCAGAGGCCAGAAAATATATTAAATATTGGGAAGAGTCGACAAAACATTTTAAACTGTAATCTTTTCTCTACCAATCTTGACCTTTCAGCATCTTGCCCATCCTTAGAAGTCTTGATGTCGCCATGCCATGAAGCATCCTGGGCTGCCAGACAGGAGGAAATCTACTTGTGAAATCTTAGGCATGTTCTTCCTTTCCTTTGTCAATGGCCTCACGTTGTCTTCTATTGTAAAGACATGCTTGTGCTCCTGCCTTTTACTATAGTAAAGGCTTCTCAAGAGAAGAGATTTTATTTGTCTGTCTTTACATTTCCCAGAATGTCTAACACAGCGTTACATATAGCAGATGATAAAACTTCATGAGTATATGAATTAAGGAATGCACAAAATCCCCCCCCCCATTATCATATTGAACACCTATGTAAATAATGCAGTTTCTTGCTCCTCTTTTGTGTAGTCTCATTTTACCCTGGTGACTTCACATGTCGCTGGACAAATGGCAACACTGACCTTTTCAAGCTGAAGTTATTCTCATCTTTATATTTTTTTGTTAAAAGTATGTTGTATTAATTAGAATTCAGTCCCAGGAAAAGTCATTACAGTTTTATTTTAAAGCAATTTAAAAGAAGTTCATCGTTTAAATGTTGTAATTGTCTTTCTATAATTTGTGGAGAAAAATTTGTGCAGTTGCTTTGTATCAATGAAATTGGTTATGGACTGTTTTCATAAGATCGAAAGCCCCGACCCTTTGCCTAAATCTCCAGCATATCCCATTATTTGCCCCATCTTGGGCAGATTTTGCCTTAAAACTTGGCATTTTATGGTCACCAGATATGAACTTGAAAATGTCCCTGCATGATTTATCCTTTCTGTCTCCTATGCACAGTCACTGAATATTGCAATGCAATGATTTCTGCAAGTGGACCAGTCAAAAGTCAAATAAATCATTCCTTTATAAGATGCAAAGTTTAAAGCACCCGTTTTACTTCTTATAATGGGGCTCAGCAAAATTTACTTTCTGACACATTTTATAACCCTTCAGCATAGGTGCAGTAATTACAAATGACTCTATCACCACCACACTTCGTTGGTGCCAGGGCCTGTTCTATATAGCTCTGAAAATGCTTTTGATTGCAACGGAGTAATTTTTAATGATTGATACTGAGATTTGATCAGTGCATATTACAGTGTTATTTTACAGGACTCTGATACTTATTGGTTTCCAATATTGGAAGGAATTATTAATGCTATTAACAAAAGGAAGGGTGCTAAAAGTGGGTCTTAGTAAAGAAACATGAGTGAGGTTGCCTATTTCTGATTTTAAATATCAAATCCATAGTGCATTTGAAAGCACCAAAGAGATTTTATTTGCAACATTGTTTTAATTCTAGCTCCTGAACTGAGAGAATGTCTCTCAGCTCCAAGTTTTTCTTTGTCTACAGAGACAAGAAAACACAACATTCCTAGGTCCAATTCTTTTCACATTAAACAAACCCCAAAAGGGAAAATGTGTATCAGTACTGGGTCTGTATATTACATGTCAGGAATTGCTGCCAAAGAGAACAAATATTTTGTTTATCACCATCCATATTTTCTTCATGTTTCGAGTTGATTGCCAAACAAAGAGAAGGCAAAACTTCACACGTATACATTTCTACATTAAATGTGAGAACATTTAAAAAATTAGATTAGGAAATAGATGAATATAATGACCTTACTCTCAATCATAAGCTGTCAGCTAAGTGTTTGAGGCTGAAAAATTGCACTAATGAAGCTATTTGAAGGCTTTTGTGGACAACTGCTTCCTCTTTGAAGATTAAATGAATGATGTTGATGTGATTAATCTTAGTACAGGGAGTGATGCAGCAGCTAGAAAATACCTTGGTGATTTTCATAATTAAACTGAATCAACATTTCAAAGAAATGCCAGTGTTATCACTTGTATATTGGAATTACATTCATTAGATGGAAGAAACAAATAATTTGAGCAAACAAGATTTTCCTTTTGGTGTACTGAGACTTCTGTCATGTCTCAGAGTATCTTACTATAAATCATCATTACTGTTTAATTTTGTCTTTGCTTTTTTAGCTGTTTTTGTATCTCTGTGTACATGTGTAGTGTTGTTAATGATTTAAAGTATCTTGCTTCTGCTTTACTTATTTTCAAACCTTTGAATTTCATTTTTGTAATCCCACTTCTAAGGTACCTGTCTGCTCTCTGTGAACTTAGATAACACTTAAGAAATCTGATTTCTAATAAAGTAAGGCCTTTTGGAATTGCTTTGATTACCTTGTAAAGAATTGAGGAAATCATAGTTCTGTAATCTTCACTTATCTTTGATGTATTTAGATCTCACAGTGCAGTATTATCTTAATCCATTTACTAATTGTAAATCTCTAAAACACTGTTTTCCCTTTTTTCATAGAAGAGTAATTTCAGCAAAGAGTCAAAATCTTTAGTGCTTTGTGGATAATTTAAGAAAAAATCATCAGCACCATTCCCAATCAATCAAACTATGGGAAATTGTCTTGGTAGATCAACTAGAAACAGCTCTACTGACTTCTTCGTGCAAGTACAAGTTAGGTTCAAGGGTTAGGTTCTACTGCATCAATAGAAACACAGTGTTACTTGTTCTATCACCGTTTTAAATTATTTTAAAGGTTTCTGGGTGACCCTGGGTAACCCTGGTATTTGCAGTGCTCTTCCAGCTGTTGCACGATTTGTCCTTTTATGGTTGTTTAATAGAAATAAAAAATACTTTCTTTCACGTACCGAATAAAGAACCAGTCTTTTTCTTCAGGGACCCCAATTTGAGTTTAACCTACAATGTTAAGTGAAATGAGTTTGATAACTATCACCAAGTCAGTGAAAATACTGAGCCCCAAGCTTTTTTCTCTGACTTTGTAATGCAGAAAATGCTGGGATGATCAAGTGTCCAGCAGCTCTGAAACAAAGCTTCTAAAATAAGTACTGCAATGTGCCAAAATTGATCTAAGATGCTGGTCCATATCCCCTAGGAGAAGAACTCAGCTAGAACCCGATGGTCTATAATCTGTTGGCATTCTTCATGTAATGTCTGCTGGAGTGTGTCAGATGGTCACCCTATGCCTGGAGGTTGCCAGTTACCCATGGCAGCGGATGACAAATGAGACCAGCTTACCACAATTGGGACCATAGGGTGTTCAGCGGAAACAGACATTGCAGCACTCTTAGGCTGTCCAAATAAAATCTAAGTAATTACTGATCCAAAACACAGGTTTTTCTTGGATCCTTCCTCTCATGCTTGTCAGCGGTAACCACAGAAGTCACAAAAAGCAGGACTACGTGGAGACTTGGGATGCTGGGGTGCAAAGAGACCTACTAGGGGAGGAGAGCCCAGGAAATCTCTCCTTTGCAGGATATTTTCAAATAGGGAAGCCATCAGAGCATGGCTGGAGGAAGAGAGAGGGAAGACGGAGCAGCACATGAAGGATCCGATTTGCTCAGGCAGCAGACAGTCCAGTGAAGGACTGGTGTGAAGGAACAATGGGGGATGAGACAAGGGAGGGAGGACTGGATAAAAAGCCAGGGGGTAAACATAATGATGTCGTGACAAGTGCAGTAAACAACCCAAAATCAGTGGGGAATGAGCAAGGACCGAGAAAGGGACAGAGAAGGGAAAGTTAAAATTACAGAAAATGTGAGACGGTAGAGCTGCCTCATGACTGCCTGGAAAGCCGAGCATCCTTGAGAGGAAGCTCTGCCGCACAACTCCACAAATATAATTCACCAGACTTGTCCGCTCTCCAGGTCCAGAGAGCTGAGGGCGGAAAGAGGTAATTGCTCAATAAATCATTCTTATCAAGCACACTTTCTCTTTTCTGGAACATTGTAAGGAGATGGGAAGATTAAGAGGTTTTGAAATTGCTCCCTGTTTTCCTTCCGATATTCTTGCCATGTTCCTGAGCTAGCCTACTCCACCCACTTTCTTAACTTTTCTGGTGACACATTTAGACACCCTGACTTCTCTGGTTTCACTCTGTTTTTGGCCGGCTCATCCTTAGTATCACATTTTCCCCAAGAGATGATTTAGACCCATTGCCTCTCCCTCACCTCCCTTTCTGCTTTGTGCATGGTAGGACAAAATTACTCCACCTCTAAGCTGATTTTTCTTTAAGAATCTTCCAAAGAGATCTTCCAAGGAGAAGATGGCATTGAGAAAATTCCCCTCAGTCTGCTTTTCCTCCCAGCAGGCCTCATGGCTGTAACCACATTTCAGCTTAAATGCCACCTTGATGTATAGTAGACAGAGATCACAAACACTGAGTCCAAATCAAAACGGACTGTCAGTCAGCACTAAAAACTCTGGCTCTTTGGCTACCATTCTCCAGTGCTACCTAAAAATAAACATCGATCTTGACCTCAGTCAGTATATTGCCCTGCTCAAATTTGCCAATAGTGAAACAATGACTTAGAGACCTCTACACCTCCAGAGGAGCTTTGTTTCTGTTGGAATATAATAAAATACATCTATGAGGTAATGTCTTTTAACTTAATTTTAACGTTACCCTGTTAGGAATTCAGTTTTCACTAGAAATGTTCTGGAGTTCCATAATCTTCCTTGTCCTAATTATCTCATCTAATTTCTCCTCATTCCCATCCACTCTGGCCAGATTGGCTTCTTTGTTCCCCCATGGGCACTCCGTGCTTGTGGTACATCTTCTTGCTACAATTCCTTGCACCTTGCTTGACCATGGTTTCTTCATTTGCCAAGTTCCAAGTCCATTCCACTTTCTTCCTGAAGCCTGCCTTCTCAGCCCTTTCCAGCTCTCATTATCTATTTTTTAAAAATAAATTTTCTGTAAATTCATATAACACTGAATATGTTGGTAGAGCATAGACTTGGGAAATCAGAGTGCCTGGGTTTAAATTCTGGCTGTGTAACCATGGGGGAAATGATACAAATTGTCTGTGTTTCACTTTCCCCATCGGTAAAGTGGAGATAATACATTCTACTTCATTGGATGGCGGGGAAATTTAATGGATTAATATAATTAAAACACTTAGTGCAGTACATATATAGAATAAGTACTATGTGCTTGTCATAACTTGTGTTTTGTATTTTTGTTTAGTTATATTTTAAACACAAGAAAAGCAAAGGTCATCTTTATTCTCTTTAGCTACCCTAACAGTGCCCAAAGAGAACTAAGACAGATGCATTTAACCACTTGCTTATGGGTCAATTATGAGAATTAAATGAAAATTTCTCCTCTAATATACTAAGTGGCAAGAAAAATTCACCATGAATGTCAGCCCAAGATTTAGACTAAGAAGGGTGTAGTTGAATCTTATGGACATCCCTAGGCCTATACAGAAATCAAGAGGAAAATGATCACCTGCACAACTCATTGTTTCACAGACTTAGGTCTTTTGTCTACAACCCACATTGTGGCTACCAGATAGGTGATGCAGCACCCATCTGTGATTCTTTCTTTGGGCTTTCTTCTTACTACCAAAGAAAAGAAAGTAATCTGTGTACTAGGTAAACAGAGGTGTAAACTAGAAACAGAAAAAGAGGTTGCAATAAAAGTAAGAAAATCTCAGCTTTGGTGTTTAATGGGAGTCTTTTCTTTTTTTCTTTTTGTTCATTTTCTCTTAAATATTCAGAGATTCTGTAGTCCTTAACTTTGTATTTAAATTACAAAAATTTCATACTTTAACGTTTGATATGATATGATGTACTTTTGGTTACCACTCTTTTATAAAAATTTCAAATGAAAACTAAGTTGTTATCCCCATTATAAAAAAGAGGCAGAAGCAGCCCGTCCTGATTATTATTGTTAAGTCATAATTTTATATTTGAATGATACATTAAATGATTCCTTATCTTTCTGAATTCCATGGCTTCAAACACAGGAGTAGAATTGTGTGTACATGTGTAATCACATTTTTATTATTCTCACAACAGGCCACTCTGACCCTGGTAGTAACATTTTGAAATTATGATGTTTCTCTTTAGTGTGCTTTTCAGAAATAGGAAGAAATAATCTAGACTGAGATTAGTGTATGGGTCTTCCTTTGTAGGAGGCCCAATTCTTTGGAGTTAATATCTAATCATCAGCAAACCATCCTTCATCAGGACCACCTAAAAATGGGAGGATGGGTGAAAGTCTGAGTTGATCATCCTTGTTTATTAAGGAGACATTGCATGGATCTCATGTGGGGACAACTGATGTCATTTTCTCATTTTCTTCATGATGGGGTTAGACAGGATTGGAGGGTAGGAGTGATATACACTCTAGAAATACAATAATCTTGTAGTCCTTGAAAGATTTTTTGAAGCCAAATACAGTCAAGAAGGTGATATGGCCTGGAGTGAGGAGTATATGAGTCTGAGGCAAGTTTTGGGAGAGCAAATAGTAGTGACAAGGGAGTGATAAGCTGGAGTGAAGGAAAAGGAGATGGAAATTTGGTAACATAGCTACTAGCGTAGTTGTTTAAATAATTCTGTTTTCTGAAGACAGCTATTATCACAGTTCTCTTCTATATAGGAGTAGCAAGATTACACTCACATACAGATTGAGTTTGCATAGGATTCTACCCCTCTTTTTTTCACTGAATAATCAAATATAATTTTGATTTTATATGTGTGTGTATATATATATATATATATATATATGTATATATTGAAAATATTATATAGGATGGGTAGTAAATATAAATAAACACAAATATAAATAATAAATATTAGCATATGTTATATCAATCAATCAATAAAATTTATATATAAAGAAATCTCAGTCACTCCAGTGTGGCTTAAGTTTTTATTGACTAGATCAATTTTTATAGCTTTATGTGGATATTAGATTAAAGGAAGGCTAGGTAGAAGAATTAAAATGGCTTATCTAAGAAAGTTTAACTGAATGGCTGATATAAAACAAGGCTTATTTAAGAAGATCATACTGCTGTCTGATATATTGAATTCAGTTTGAAAAACAATTCATTTGCTATAGTCAATGTTGTGGTACTCTCAAATACTGAAACATTTTCAGAGTAATTTTATTTCGATTTGGATTTTTTATATTAGTGTAGCTGTGGTTCAGAGCTAATCTCATTTCTCTGTTAGAAAGTACATATCAAGACAATTTTCTATTGAAACAGCTTCTAGGGGTCACACAACAAATTCTATTTCTGCTCTTTCTCTCCTTGTTCAACCTTATTCCTTGACCTAAATACACTCCTGTTGGACTCTAAGTTTCAGAACATCTGTCTACAATCTTTTGCAGATTCCTCAGGAGGCCCAGTGTTGCTCTTTATAGTATATTGCTAACCACAGTAGAAGCCATGAACACATCTAGTTTCCCTACAGGTCCCAGATTGCCTGGTTGTCAGTGACAGCAATTTATGCTCTTATGACCACTTCACTGCTATAGCACATTTAGATTTTATGTTATTAATTCATGGTTCCAGTCATGTTTATGTAATTCAATTGGGTGAACAACTATTTTTGCTTTATAATTCTTTCTTCGGAGATGTTTTACATTTTAAGTGTTCAGAGTTCCAGATCCCTGAGACTTCTAATGCTTGTGATGCTTGCTTATTCATATGAATAAGACCAAATATGTCAGAGGCTTAGGCAGATGTGCCATCACACACCAGAAATGCATCTTGAATGGGTATTTTTAATCACCATGGAAATGTTGAATAAATAGCACTATCAGTGGAGTAGTACTCTTTAACTGTTTGCTTTGCAACCTTCACATCCTCATACTAAAATGTGACAGAACATCACTGAAATCAGTCTTGTGTAGGTGGATTGTCAGCACATCATGTTATAATTCTCCTTAAATTATTTTAAAGAGCCAACTCTGACTTAGGACTCAGGTATCTTGCCTCACTGACTTTGTTTGCAGACTCTCCCATTATCTGACTTCAGGTAAACAACACCATCAGGAGATAGTGGAAATTCTAATGTGAATGGTTGGAGTAGGAATGATTTGGCTTGGTGCATGCAGATGGAGCTCAAAGTCCAAAGCCAAGCTGATTACAAGCCCACTAAAGAACAGGAATTTCAAAGAGCAAAAGCACATGTGGATTTTTAAGGATGGGCTCAAAGATTTAGGGTAAAGCACAGTGTGTCTGGAATGGAAAGATGGGGTGTGGAGCAACTATGTGGTGCAATATTTAAATGCTTTAGGGCAAGGACAAGGGCAGGAAAAAGCTGAAGGGGTTAATAGTAATAGAATTGTAGAGTACAGTGATTTTTGTCTGTAAACCCAACAATCAAGAGGTGAAAGAGAAAGAATGAAGTACGTAAGTAGGTTTGTGAAATTAATACTGATTCTAAACTGCCTTGTTGAGCACAAAGGAATGCAATAATCCCCAGTGAATAGGAAAATGGATAGATACTCAGGTAAGATGCATTCTTTTATTTCATGATCTATTCTTACCTTTGAGGCATTGGACAGGTGACCTGATGTCACTTTGTGTAACTGTAAACTGAGTCCCCACCCATTTATTTAGGGAGTCTAAGGTCCCTGGAGCTCTGTGGAAGGGCACATTTAAGTGCATATTCATTTAGTAGGATGTTGTTCCTTATTTCAGCAAAACCAAGCCAAACCCAAATAACTAAAACATTTAAAGGAATTTTCAAAGACCTGGAAATAAAAAGAAAAACAGAGTTCAAAATTAAAGACTCCTGAAGGGCAGGGTCTGTCTCTCTCTGTGCAGTCACCCTGAGCCCAGTGCCTGGCACATCTTAGGCACTCTGTACTGTCAGGGATTTGATGAGAAACCATTTTGAAAATGACTAAATTAGGTTTTTCTGGGGGAAAAATTGGATTAATTAGAGGCATTTTGTGAGTGGAATTAGTCATGCTGAACATGTTCACTTTGTTTCATCTAGTCAGAAATAAAATCATCTGTCACTGTTTTGCGTTTCTTAGAGTGATTTGTCTGATATGCTGTTTAAGCCCCTTGGGTGTGGGATGGACCTAGAGACTTGCTTCTAATAAATAGAATATGGCAAGAGTACTGGGATGTCATTTCTGAGATTAAGTTACAAAAGACTGTGACCTCCTTTGTGGTTCTGCCTTGCACACTCTCAGAGATCACTTGTCCTAAAGGAAGCGCCCTGCCTTGCTGGGGACAGTCCTATGGAGAGACCCACGTGGCATGGTGTGTAGCCAGGATCTTCAGCCTGGCTGCACAATGCGAGTGACTTTAAAGCTAATCCTTCAGCACAAGTTGGGATTTGGGATGACTATAAATAACACCAGTGGACAATTGGATTGCAACCTCAGAGGAGACCTTGTGTCTGAGGGACCCAGCTAAACCATACCTACAGGCCTGACCCACAGAAACTATGAAATAATATGTTTGTTATTTTAAGAAGTCAGGTTGTGGGGTGATTTGTTATGTATAATAGATAACAAAGACACTGTTAAATAAAAGGGAAAAATGCTTAGGTAAAATGTTTGAAAAACATTGAGTTGCTTTTTCCCTAACAGTTTTTATCGTTCTTATTGTTAAGGGCCCTAAAGACAGAGAGAGTGAAGGGGGTGGGTGGAGTAAAGAGAGGAGGAAAAAGAGAATGTGGCTCTCTTTCTACTCCATTAAGGATTCTAACTTTGTATCTTCCCTGTCTCCTAAGATAGCAATCTTGGGGAGTGGAATTCAGTGCATATTTGCTTCCAAATGTGTCTTCAGATATATGAAGACTGGGTATATAGAATAATAGAAAAATTATTAAAAAAATATAGTATCCTAAATAAAAAATAGATTGCACATGAATATTTTCAATAGTGTTTAGAAAAAATGTAAAAATAAATTTTAAGAAAGTGAGACAAAGACCATATTTATATTGGTATAAAATGTATTATATATAATTTCATTTTAGTCACTCTACTATTTTAAGTTTCTTAAACTGATAATTACAAATATTTGCTAATATATGTAAACTTGTTTCATGGCTATATTTTGTTGCATTTCACCTGCCTGTACCCCATTTATTATACTTTGTATTTCATCATAGTAAATAGCAGTATTCTGCAGGCTTTGGTTATACTAGGGAGTTAAATATCTTCAAAACGATATTCTATTTGTATGTCCTGACTGAGAATATATTGAATTTTATTAACTATGAAACCTCTGAAACTTCTTGGGATGGAGAGAATGTTGTGTTTTATTCTTTATTCTTGCCACATATGGGTAATTTTATGAACCCATTATTTTTATAGCATTCCATTTAAATATGAATATTGCAAAGATCATAAATGTGATAGCTGTGAAAAGCACAATGAAGCCAGTTAAATCTTTTTCATCAAAGATGGAATCTGAACAAAATAGTTTTTTCTTACTCTCCTCATAATAATCAATACATATTTATTACTACCTATAGGCACTGTACTAATACCTGCTTACCCTTCTTATTCATTCAATGAAGGGTTTCCAAATTCACTTATTCCATGAAGATTTAATAGAAGCAATCATCATCACCATTCCTGTAGTTTGCAGAGTGCTTTATAATTCAAAAAATGTTTTCACACACAACGTCCCATTAATGCCTCACAATGACCCTGCATGTAGGAAGGACATTTATTATTATTTTCATTTTATAGAGGAGGTAATTCAAGCTGAGAATTAAAACATTCAAGCTAAGACAATTTAAGTGAGTCTATAAATCAAGAGGTTAGAATGTGGGCTACTTGGGTCCTGAATTTATGTACTAACTCCTAGTCCAGTGCTAAAGGTTGGTTTTATTTATAAGTTTCTGACAGGTAAAATCACACCAGGTGATTAATAATAGGTGTTGAAATGTTGAATGACTCAGATAAGTGCATTTACTATTGAATGCTCAGATTAAGTGTGAAAGAAGATATAACCATTTAAACTAAGATTGCATGTTGTACTCTACATGCAATTATTAATTAAGGATAGTAAAAATATGCAAGTCCAACTAAGGGGATATATTTATGGCGCATATTTCCACTTGAATTTATGATCCAACTTATTCAACAAGTGATAAGGGAAGCACCTCTGGTTTCAGCTCTAAGTTTATTTAGTATTTTAGGAATTGCACTTTTTATCCTCAACTGGGAAGTGTCCAATTAAAATCCAATCCAGCATTTGATGATTGCTTTATTTGTACTAAGAAGTCATTTTTTTACAAAGATGTGCTTGACACTAATCACTTGAGAGATTTGAGGACCAGGCAAGTTCAGGCACCCAACTGGAGACCTGAGTGTTTGTGCAGCCCCATTCTGGCCACCACCTGGCCCTTGTAGGGCATTGGATGTGTCTGTAAGATGAATACCTGGCTTGGAGGCTAGTTCAGTCTTCTAGCGAGGTTCACTGGCCCATTGCACATTGATCTTATTGCTACAGGATTCCTACTGGCTGAGCTGTAATGAATTTAGTTCTAATGTGCACATTTTAGGTGTTCAGCAAATATTTGTTAAAAATAAATTAATAAATACATATCTCAGTAGTTGAAAACTTTTACAAATCCAGAGAAAATGTGGCCCACACATCCCAAGGGTTGGTCCTGTTATTTTCTTTATCAGAATTTCCTTGGAGTTGAAGTGTCTGTTAAGCATAAGCTTGAATCTCCTTCACATTCAGAGTCCTGTGTCTAGATTAGTGGTAGAAAAGCAGCTGCAGTGTGGTGACAGGGGCATGAACGGGCTCCCCGGGGGTCTCTGGAGGAGCCATGTTTTGTGCAGGGGGTTGAATTCTGGGCTCAGAAACTCCTGGGTCAGCCAACGGTTTTGATCATTTACCCAGAAGGGAGTGATTGAGTGAGAAGCACCAAGGTTAATTTGTTGATTAAAATTATAATTCAGCATTTACATTTTCAAAGTACTTTATGATTGCTAATGAGCTGTTCCTCCAAGTGGCCTGGGAGGAAGGTCGCATCTCCATCTCCATGTACAATTGAGGACGGAGACAGGAGATGGTAAGTGACTCACTCGAGGTCGCACAGCCAGTTCACTGAGGAGGCTTGCTTGAACTTTAGAAAGTCTTAGGATGGTGGATGGCTTCCCCAAAGGAGTCCACTCATCCCGGGTTCTGCTGTCTAAATGTGAGTTGATGTGGGTCTGGGATTTAATGAAATAAACCCAACGTTTCTCTCTCCTCAAGAATGTCAAGTAAATGTGGTGCTGATGGCTGGCAATGCACTACTCTGGCCTGCCCTGGACTGTGATTGTGCAAATTTTGCTCATAAAGATCATTTCCAGGGTCCCAGAGCCTTTGCTCTCACTTTCCAACAAACCTCCCAGGAAAACTTTTCCCAATAGCCTACTCTTTGAGATCAGTTCATGTTCATATTAATTCCCATTTTAGAATTTTATTTAATTAAAATAAACAAAATACCATACACTATTTTCCTTGTTACAAGGAAATGAAACAACTGTTCTCCACTAATCAGTGTTTATGGGAGACACACACCTTCACAAGCTCTTTGAGTCAATGTTCTGAGGATATTTCTTCCTCTGAGTTCCCCAAGCCACTGTGCAGACCTTTATTTTTGCATTTACAACATTATATATCAGATGCTTTCTTTGGCACTTTCCAGGAACATTTTTACTACTTTGTTTCTAAGAGATCTTGCACCATACCTGTTTAATCACAAGCAGTTAGTAGGAAATGCTTGTTATTAAAGAATAAATTAAGTCACATTTTTTTTATAAGTGGACAAACTTTTTGCTTCTTTCCAGGAAGGAATAATAGCTGTAAAATGAGAAAGAAGAGCAAAGAAGGAAAGGAATTGAAGAGGAGTAGTGCCAGAATGCTATGTGAAAACTATTATATGCACTATCTTACATAACCTCTCATGCTTTTATTAATAACTATATTATAGATGAAAAATAAGAGGCAGAGAAAAGAAGGGGGGAATAAGTAGATGGAGACTGTACACGTTTTCCAGGTATAAATATGCCCAATATTTGTAGTTTTAATTATAATAAAACAAAATTAACTTTATGTTGAATAAATTATCTTTTCCTCAGCCAAACTCTGACAAGGTCAATGCCAATAAGGAAATTATCTGGAAATTGTCTAATTGCTGATTTCAGGGGATTTGATTTAAAAACTATAGATGAGTCAATAGCCCATGCCTCCCCACCCCCTCCCCACCACCACACACACCCCCCAGGAGCTTCCTAGATTTTTCAGTGTGGTTTTTAGCTACTGGAGTGTGGAGTGAGAAATGTCGTCCCAATTCTTGGACAGCACATCCCCATTTTCTACTTTTCATTTATAATAGCCCAAACTCTGCAACATATGCTGGGAACATTTAGATATTGGTTCCTGGAATTTTCTAACAGGAGGCTTAGTCACAGTTTCACAGCAGAGGTACTTCAGGAAGAAAACCATTGGTACCTGAGGGGTTGTGCATATACCTCACATTGATTGAGGGTGTATATTATGTGGTAACTATGATATATTGGCCACTGTATAGGAATATGAGTTAGAGATCTGAATTCCACATCTGTTCCTGCCACTTACTAGCATGCTGAGCAAGTTACTGAACTTCTTTGTGCTTTAATGTTCACTTATAAAATAGGGATGATATTATTTATATTAGAGAAGTTATGTGGATTAAACATAAAATATTAAAAATAATCACCGAATTATGGAGGGAGGAAAAACAAAACAAAGTAGAGCAAGATTCTTCTTTAGGGAAAAATGTCAACTAATAAATGTAAAAGGAATGATAAATTTAGAGAATCACCATTTTATAGTCCCCAATGTCCTAATTGGGTACTAAAGCCATTGGGTAAAAGGATGTTGAGGAACAGGATATTTATGGCTTAAGTGAAATGGGAAAGAAGTAAGTGTACAGTGGACAGGTCAGGTGGCCACTACCTTTACTGACTCTTACAGGGACAAATGTAAATCTAATCAAACCTCTAATCTGACTTTTAGTTTAAAGAATATAGGATGTGGGTGTACAAGTTAAAGTGCACTATGAGAAAACAACTAGTTAAATCCAGAAAGTAGTATATTCTATATGAGATAATTGGACCCAAATGCTTAAAAAACTTCAATATCATGAAAAAAACAAACAAACAAACAAACAAACAAACAAACAAACAAACAGCAAGGAAAGGGACTGATCTGGATTAAAAGACAAGGAGCTATCACAACTCCTTGAAATATATAAAATAGCACAATATCAATGGCAAACAAGCTATAAGATAACATTTCTGTAGGGCTCAGGACTATTAGGAAAATATGAATATCAACTCGATATCGGTGATATTTATGTAATAATTTTTATTTCATAAAAATTCAATAATAATTTTTAAATTTTCTTAGATATAATAATGATGTGATATATTTGAGAATGTCTTTAGGCATATATATGTAGAGAATAATAAAGCAAATATGAAAAAAAACTAACAATTATTGACTCCAAATGGAAGGTATATGAGTATTTTTGTGTTATTTTTTCAAGTTAGTATGGTCTTTGGAATTTTTTCTAAGTTAGAAAAAATTAAAATATCTGTAGGTACTCAAATTATAAATCTATGAAAAAATAAGCTATTGTTAATATATCAGTAGTATCTATATTGTTTCTATATAGCATAGGACATTGTTGACTAATGTGTTGGTGTTTGAGGACAGGAATAAAACTTAGCCCAAAAGGAAATAAGATTCACAGAGAAAAAACTTCAAAGACTGTCAAACACCTAGGAAATATATATAATAGTTTTCTTTTTTCTTCTTGTTTTTGTTAGACTTATAAATTGGTCTGTCATTTTCCTGGTCTGGAGACAAATCTAAATAATGATGCTTTGGGGCAAACTCAGGAACATCATATAACAATACATTACAAGTGTAAAGCATTCCTTATTTCCTTAATCTGAATGCACAGACAGTGCGTTCCCATCAAAATATCTGATCACCTGACTGTATTCACATATTAATTCTGAGAGGCAAATAAGTCAAGGATTTTTGTCTTATTATATTAACGAAGAACCTTAGTCTATGATGGTACATGGGTTACAAATGAGGAACTAGAACCAATTATTACTTCTCACTCAAGTGAATGAAGAAAATTTTTGTATCAGATTAACTGGACAAAAATACCTTGGAAAAGTAATAAAATCTTCTGTATCATTACTAAGATATTTTGAAATTTTTTATGCTCATAATTTTAAAAAAGGCAACTTGAATTTAAAAGTTATTAGTTATGGTGTCCCAGTGGACTATGTTAGTGTGATGTCACTCCATTAAAGTTGATGTATGGCCTCTATAAAAACAAATGTAGTAGACATGGACTTACAGCATGAAGCTAGACTCTTCTTCCCACTGGAAATAAAGAAAAGGGGAAATTGAGAAGATTTGTTTGGCAATATTTAAACAGAAATCTAAACATTTATTAAGTCTTTTGCTACCATTTATTGAAAAATTAAAGAGTTGGCAATATTTTAAAACATTGAATAGATAATTCAGGGTTTTGCTCAATTTTGATTTTACTTATCTTTCTTTCTTTTGTTCCTCTCTTGTTTCTTGTTTTCTTTTCTATTAGTTTTGTGTAATGCAGGGGAAAAGGTGTGTTTTGGCTATGTCTATGGAATAAAGTTTTATGTTTTCTTTATTAAAATTTTAGAAGTAATAAATGAAATGTAAATATCCTATATAATAAAAGGCTAATATGCAAATTGTCCCCTTGACCAGGAGTTCGACCAGGGGGTGGGACTGGCTGGCCAACTGCCCGTGGCCCCTATTTCTGGCTGGCCTGGCCCGATCAGGCCTGATTGGGGCAGGCTGGCCGGACACCACACATGCATGAATTCATGCACAGGGCCTCTAGTATTAAAAATAAATCACTAAGCAAATCTAAAATACATCACTATTTGCACACATCTTTCTTTTTTCTGTATCCTTCTCACTCAAAAGAATACATTTTATTTTTCACTAAAACTTGCCAATTAGTATTACTACAATGCTTTAGAACATCATTAATCTAAGAGTCAGAAGTGCCCAAATCAAAACACTTTCAAATAACTATCATCAGAAATACCATCTTAAAAAATGAAGGATGAACACATTTATCCAGAATTGTCAGGCATGAGTACTACCACATAGATAAATTTTTCAGAAAGACATTTGAGTGGCCTGAACTTTTAAAGCAGATTACCAATTTAAATGGAATGCTTTAAAAATTTTTATGTACTTCCTTTTATATAAAAACTTAATATGTAGAATATAAGCTAATATTTATTAACTAGAGGCCTGGTGCACAAAATTCATGCATGGGTAGGGTTTCTAGGCCTGGCTGGCAATCAGGGCCTATCTGTGGGGTGATCGGTGGGGCAATTGAGGGGGGGTGCCCACTGGCACCTGCCTTGGCTGGCCTGGGGCCTGTGGGCTGGGGGAAGCTCCTGTGTTGAGCGTCTGCCTCCTGGTGGTCAGTGAGCATCATAGCGACCGGTCATTCCACTGGTCATTCTGCTGTTTGGTTGATTTGCATAGTAGGCTTTTATTATATAGGATGATTCAAGGTTACCATTATGAACAGGATGTGTTTAATCCACCAAACACCTAGTAATTTAGAGCATATTCAGATACATACCTTCTCATTTAATCACAGTGTTATATTATTGGTGGGGTAGGTATCAATATTCCTGTTTTACAGAAGAGGGAACAGAGTCTCAGGGGCTCAGTAACTTCCCCAAGGATCTCTCATGAGTGTCAGAACAAGAAAGCAAACAAGAGACTTCTGGCTTCAAGCCAGTGCTCCTTCCCTTAAACAGCATTGCCTCTCTGGACCAGTGATTACACAGCTGTCTTTGCAAAGATAATGAAGTGGTAACATGGACCACTTTTCCTTACTTGAGAAAACCCTCAGACTCCTAAGGTTTTATGTTCTTGCATTTGCTTTTTATAGTTTTTACTGCACAGTGCCTGGCATATAAAAAGCACTTAGCCATTGTTCTTGTGAATCTGTCAGCTAGCTGGCTGATGTAGTATACCTAGCACTAGAGGCTTATCTTCTTATTAATAGTCATTCATTCATTCATTCATTCATTCATTTAATAAGACATTCAACAGATACTTAGTGAGAATGTACTATGTGCCAGGCCACTGAACTAGATGTGGGCATAAACGCTGAATCTATAAAACCCTTGAAGTTTAGGAGCTTACATCAATCATGTCACTCAAATGCCAGACTTCTCTTCCCCCTCAAACAAAGCTATTTTAAAGAAAATGACTATGAGTGTATGTATCAGTTTGCTACGGCATGAGTGCTACCACTTAGATAGCCCATAACAAATACCATCAGACTGGGTTGCTTAAGCATTTTCTTACAGTTCTAGAGTCTAGAAGTCCAAGATCAAGGTGTGGCAGGTTTGTTTTTCTGGAGGCCTCTCTCTTTGGCTTAAAGATGGCTGCCTTCATCCTGCTGCTTTACACGGAGGCTTCTCTTTGCATGTATGCCCCGATGTGTCTACATTTCCTCTTTTATAAGGACATAAATCATATGGAGTTAGGTCCCCCACATATGACCTCATATTACCTTAATGGCCCTAACTCCTAATACAGTCACACTCACTCTCAGGTACTGAAGTTTAGGGGTTTAGCATATGACTTTTGGTGAAGGGGAATAAGGAAAACACAATTCAGCTCATAACACTATACTAATTGTTTTATGTGGGGAGCCTATTATGTGTTAGCACTTTCTGGATACTTCCATTGACATCAATCCTAACAACAGCCGTATATGTTAGAGTACAGTTGAAGGCAGGCTCAAAGTAGTGAAGTATCTTGAACCATAACTTGTATGTGGCAGTGCCTGGCTTTGAGTCCTGCTGGTATGACTTGACATTTTTAAATATTTACTTGATAATGTAAAAGTCTTTTCTTATTCTAGTTCTTACCTTTCTTGATAACCAAGCTCCCTGGACATTTGATTTCCAGGTAAGAGTTATGCTGCATGACAGCAATATGTTATTATGCACTTACTGCAATTGTCAATCTCACTTTTTATTTTTAAATTTCTGTTAGAAAATATTTTTCAGTCAGCAAGTATTTATTGTGTGCATATCATGTGCCCAGCAAGGTATGTGATCTTTTGTAGGCAATGGCAGTGCAGAATTGCTTATTTCCTGCACTAAGCATTGCTTAGTTGATTGGCTATCTGGCTTTAGTGTCTTTATTGCTATGATGACTGAAACAATCTTTTACAATCTATAATTTTATCCTCATCCCTGGGGTTCAGGAAAAGTAAAGCAAAGTGTGGGAAAGATCGATCATGTTTGTGGCATGAATTATGATCACAATAGGCAGATTTCCCATTTTATTTTACTTAGTAGCATATATACTCTTGTTATATTTTGTATGGAGTATTTGTGGAGTTGTTGTCTAGAGCCTTGTGTATCATAGTCATTAGACCTATGGTTTTAAAGCCAAAAGATGGAGATTTCCTTGGAATATGAAAGAGGAAACACAAGTTTAGCTCAATTAGTAATATTATTTGAGCACATTCAATGTACCAGGAATTAGACCAGATATTGGTGATACAAAGATGTCCCTGGCCTCACCTAGTTCAATCCCCTATCAATTCTTCACCAGATTGTTGCACTAGTCTCTTGACTAGACTTCCTCCCTCAGGTCTTGCCCCTCTTTAAGCAGTTGGCCACATTGCAACAAGCAGCCTATCTAAAATGTCAAGAAATTCCAAGTTCTCTAGCATCAAAGCTAAGACCATCAGACATGGCCTCCCTCTCTTTGTTTTCTATCACTCTTCACCTTAACATGTATGCAGAAACTTTTTCTTGTTTATTTTATATAACACTAGAGGCCCGGTGCATAGATTCGTGCACTGGTGGGGTCCCTCAGCTTGGCCTGCGGACATCCCCTGAGGAGTCCCAGATTGCGAGAGGGCACAGGCCAGGCTGAGGGATCCCACCGGTGCACGATGGGGTCTGGGGAGGGACCTCGGGAGGGCTCCAAGGCATGTCTGGTCTGTCTCACCCAGTCCCGATCAGCGGGACCCCAGCAGCAAGCTAACCTACAGGTTGGAGCATCTGCCCCCTGGTGATCAGTGCACGTCATAGCGACTGGTTGAATAGTCAAATGAATGGTCGGACACTTAGCATATTATTAGGCTTTTATTATAGAGGATTGGACCTCATCTTAGTTACCAGATGCCACAGAGTCATTCACAGATTTCTCGCAACTTGATATGACTATCAGACATGCTCCCATTAAAATTTTTTTTTTTTGGATTCTATGAATAACCATAGTATTTAACAAACATAAATATTTGATACCTAAGTTTGGTTGACTTGTTCCATCTCAGTTCATACCATAAATTCAGGCAATGAAGAAATATTTTGGTCAAGATAGTCTGTGATGTGAGCAGAAATAACTTGAAATGTTTATTTTATACTACTTAATGCAAATGTAACCTAGTTAAATTATCTAAGATTTAAAAAAATCAATAAACATTTGGAATTCAGGGAGAACATTAATACATCATTTTATGTTGCTGGATAATGTGAAATCTAATATGCTTGGTCGATTCCAGGAATTTCTCCTGGGTTCCCCTGAAGAAGCTTGATTATTCTAGTCTGATGGGTAGACCTGAAGCAGTATTTTAATTGGCCAATGGCCAGTTATACTTCCTCAACCATCCTCCACTCCTCAAAAGCATTTCTCCAATAAGCTACATAGTAAGTAGAAACTCATTGTCCATCATTCTAAGAGATGTCTTCTCGAGGAACATTTTGGATCCTCCTCTCTCTTCCCTCTTTCTATCTTGATATTGGTTTATATGTTACTGGATTTTAATAGGGGCTTAGAGATAGTTGAACTTCTCTGGTAACTAGCTATACATTTTCTTAATTGTTATAGTAAATAATCTAAGTCTATGTGAAACACTATAGTAACTCTTAAATAAGCTCTACCATGAATAGAAGGTGTTGATTTAAATACAGTGGGGCCTTGACTTACGAGTTTAATTCGTTCCGATACCGAGCTCGTTAAGGAGCTCGTTAAGAAGCTCATTAACTCAAATTACTCTATCAACTCAATGCAAAAAATTGGCCCAGAGACAGCTGGTATCTCAAAAAACTCGTTAGTCAGGACACTCGTAAGTCAAGGCCCCACTGTACTAACACTTAAATAAGCTGCAATGTTCAGGGAATGGTTAATTGATTGAACCTGTGGTAAAACAGAGCCACCACTGCCCCCTTAAAAATATCTCTGGTTTAACATTGTATTTAAAATATTTTGTATCACTTTCTCATTTATCATTAATATAATAAATTAATAGTAGTTATATGTAGTACACACATAGCATATAATAGAGTATGACAAATGTGACTTGACTATTTAGGATCTTTGTCTAAATATAAATCTTTAATAAATTTCTATGGACGGACCAATGGAATAAATGAATGAAAAACAGACAATAATACAGATGACTTTTATACTGGAGAACACAGATGTATTTAATTTGTTTTCATTAATTTATTCATTTAAAAAATACTTGGTATATTTTATTGATTTTAGGGAGAAAGAAAGGGAAAGAAGAGAGAGAGAAAAATATTGATCAGTTGCCTGCCTCCTGCACTTGCCCCAGGGGTCAAACCTGCAACCTGGGTATGTGCCCTGACCAGAATCAAACCTGTCACCTTTGGTGTATGGGATGACTTCTAAACAACTGAGAAGTCATCAGGGCACATACCTGTTATCACATGATTTGGGTTTTATTTCTAATATCTATAATAATAAAAGCATAATATGCTAATTAGACCGGGCAGCCAAATGACCTTCCGGACGTCATCCCGGACATCATTCTGGATGAAGCCGCGGTGGCGGGGGCTGAGGCAGAGGTGGTTAGGGGCGATGAGGCAGGCAGGCAGAGGGGTTAGGGGACATCAGGCAGGCAGGTGAGTGGTTGGGGGCGATGAGGCAGGCAGGCAGAGGGGTTAGGGGACATCAGGCAGGCAGGTGAGTGGTTAGGAGCCAGTGGTCCTGGATTGCGAGAGGTATGTCTGACTGCTGGTTTAGGCCCAGTCCCACAGGGCTTAAACCGGCGGTTGGACATCCCCAAGGGGTCCCGGATTGTGAGAAGGTGCAGGCTGGGCTAGGGGACACCCCCCCGCCCCCCCGCCACCCTCCCCCCCCCCCCGCCAGCTTGAATTTTATGTACCGGGCCTCTAGTAAGAAGATATCAGGAAAAAATTAGGTTGATTGAGCAGTCAGTTATTTGGACTTAGATGTTAGTATCTGAGATCAGACATTGGAATCATGATGGCCTGAATTACAGTTTTGCCACACACTGTAAAAGCTCGGCTAAATTACATAACTTCCCTGAACCTTCTTTTATTTATTGTTAAAACAGTATAAAAATGTTCCTAACAATAGGGTTCCTGTAAAGAGTAAATAAGGTAATACAGTTAGAGGGCTTAACTGGAAACTAAATAAATGGCAGCTACGTTGTCATTGTGCTCAAATGACACTTGCAGTAGAATTTAGAAGATTTAGTTAGTCCCTGTTTTGTTTCCTTCTTTGATCAACTGGAATCCTAGTAAAGGCTGCTCATGCTCCTTTCTCCTGGGCCAGACCCAGGTGAACTGAGCTGCTTCCCCTGACTCCCCTCTTCCTGTAGACCAGTGGTTCTTAACCTGTGGGTCGCGACCCTTTGGGGGTCGAACGACCCTTTCACAGGGGTCGCCTAAGACCATCGGAAAACACATATATAATTACATATTGTTTTTGTGATTAATCACTATGCTTTAATTATGTTCAATTTGTAACAATGAAAATACATCCTGCATATCAGATATTTACATTACGATGCATAACAGTAGCAAAATTACAGTTATGAAGTAGCAACGAAAATAATTTTATGGTTGGGGGTCACCACAACATGAGGAACTGTATTAAAGGGTTGCGGCATTAGGAAGGTTGAGAACCACTGCTGTAGACAAAGAATGTTGATTGAGGAGACATGCTCGCTTTAAATCATTCTAGTAGCTCAGGAACTTGACACAGGTGTAGTTTTCCTAGTGGTCAAGGGGTAAAAGTATGAAGTTACTTGTATTCCTCTCACTGTAACTTAAGCTTATACTCTTACTTTGACTGAAAGAAAAATTGAGAAGCTTTGACAGTATTTTCCTTATGACTAATTACATACAATCCAGAGACTACTTTTTATAGTCTCAGGGTTTTTTTCCCCTCCAGATTAAATCATCCAGTTTCTCAGCAGTCCTGGTTTTAATTCCTCACTTGTACTGCCCTCCTGCCCTCCTTCAGGTTGGCTCTCCAGTTAAAGATACTGGAATCTTAAATATCTGAGTCACTTCTAAGTTAAGAGAGACTCTCTTGTGCTGGCCGTAAACACAATGCTTTCCGTGAGATTAAGTCTAAAATAGACTAAACCATGAATACAGGGAAAAAAATCAAAGTTGAACATATAGCCCCTACACAAGTATCATTTCCTTAGGGTTTTCTTCTTAGATCACATACATAAAAGCTAGGACACAGAGAGGAGGACTGGCCAAGACCCTCGGCTCTCTTTATTACTAGGAGTACTTTGTGACTGGGGATGAGGGAGGCAAGGCAAAATATTTTTTTAAAAAATTTTTTAACCTCCTGTTATTAACTCCATTATGTCACTGGGCTCAAATACTGGCCCATTAGGATTTTAGTTGTTTCAGTTTCTTGACATATGCAAGGAATGACAATAGAGTAAGCATGACCTCCACCAAAAAAAATGGATTTTGGAATAAAAAAGACTAGGGTATGAATATTAACACCTATTATTAATTTCCATTTCCTCATCTGCGAAACATGCTTAACAACAGTGCTTACTGCATAGGATTGTGGAATTAAATAAAACAATGCCTAGGCATATTAAGCCCATCCATCCATCCGTCCTTCTATTTATCCAATAAATCTTTATGACAATTTCCTTTCACTTTGCCTTGCATTTCTGCAATTAAAATCCAAAAGGTAGTCAGAGAATGAAACTTCTGACCCTGGAATAATGACCACTGTTCTAACCTGAATCTCTGCCCTTTTGCAGGGCCCTATGCCTCTGACAGCCCTGGGCAGGTTTGACAAGCCTTCCTGGTTTTATTCACAGGAATTGAACATTTCATGTTATAAAAAATCCTCCCTCTCCCCAAACCACCGTAATCCACACGAGGACCAGGGATGGAAGTGTAATTGAATGGTACACCAGCAGATCTTCTGATGTTTACCCAGAGGGATGAGGCTGGGGAAATAAGCACGTGACCCCCGGGTGAGCTGATGATCGTGGGGGAGGAGCTGTGCAAAAGCCTGAAGCTTTTAGACAAATATGGCCTCAGGCAAAATATGAATCTGACTGCTGGCCTCTGAGCCAGGGCCCTTCCTTCCTCCCATAGTGTCCAATTTTTCACAACGTGGCGCCTGACACCCTTTGTGGTGCCCAGAGAAACTAAAATTGTTTCCTCTCAAAAGCACTGTGCATTTTAAAACAGGCATCAAAGCTGTAGTTAAGGAAAATTTCATCTTGGAAATGGTCTGCAGGGCAGGGCAGCCTCTATTCTGGGCCTGCTTAAAACCCAACCTGTGTACAGAGGCTAAACGGTCAAAGAAGGTAGAAGAAGTGAGATTGGGAGGATGGCACGCTTTCCCCCCTTCCCTCCGATCTCCGCATACGCAGTGGCACAGTTTAATCCTGAGCTGGAATTTACATCCCCTCCTTTTGGGACTCATTCATCCATTCCAAACAGTGGTGGCTGCAGCCCCGACCCTCTTGGGTCTGCATTTCCACCTGCTGGGGAACAATGAAACAGAAGAGCAGAATAAATGCTACTCCTGGACCTTGAAAGGCTGTGTGTGCAAAATGCCAACGGAACCATCTTTAAATCACCCAGGAGAACATTTACATTTTCTTCTATATCTGAAACAAATCATTTTATGAAATTCCATCAGTAGAACATTTGATGAAACATACCAAATTCCTATGAGATCATTCAAGAACTTCCACTTCTCTCAACCCATCCCTCCTCTACATTAAGAGCAAGATGGCCTTTGATTTTGTACTTTGGAAGGAAGGGACGCACCAAAAGGCCAATAGCAGTAGGTTTTATATTTCCCTCACTGTGCTGCGTAATGTCAGTGTGTGATGGTGACTTCCCCATAAATGAATTTTATTAAAACAGATTATTAGTTAAAAAAAAGAGACTGAAAAAAGAATATATATATTTGACAACCCACTTGCGGGTTTGAAGTGTGTTTTCAGTGGTAAGATCACAGTAAGTAATTTAGCTGAAGTGTAATAATTGGGTTCCAAGTTTTATGATTGATACATTTCATTGAAAATAGCACCCTGAGGTTTTTCCAAATTAAAGATGAAATCTAAATAAAACCTTAAATAACCCACGTGGAAATGCTTTATTGTAGTTAATAACCAAGCAAAAATATGCTTGTTTTGTCTGTAGACTCGTTTCAACAGATTGTACCTATTGTTGCTTCCATTTGAAAGGCATCACACTTGGCTTATGTAAAAATAATAGCATTCCTAACTATTAATAGCAAATCAGAGAGACATTTATGGACATTCATACATCATTTATAAATGACCCTTATGAATAAAGTGTTACAATGATTTCCATTAGCATAAGTTCCACAATTATGGACTGCATAAGAGATACATTTTTCTTTCTTGAATGCACATATAAAAAAGCTGTCATTTACTTTGTGAAATTTTATCCATAAAGCTTCAATTTATTTCTATTCTGCTAAATGATTATAAACCTGAATTTATAGGCAGGGATGTATCCTGTGGGTATATGGAGATCCATGGAGCCTTTAAGAAAAAGTCCCTCTTCTGGACCCAGGGCACATGACCATGTTTGCCCCTCGAACTGGTTAGTTATAAATGACCTCAGGCTTCCAGTTATTTCTAGGATGTTAGGGCTCCTGATAAGGACCTTGGTATTCTTTTTCTTTCTCTGGCATCTCTCAATCTAGGATCTTTGGTACTAGCTTCCCCCTTTGTAAGGATGTCCAACTTTGGAGTAACTTCTAGTGGAAGAGCAAACCAAGAAGAGAAATAACTAAGTTTTATATTCCCCTCACTGTGCCAGGTAGACTCATTGTGTGATGGTGGTACCTTTCCCTTAAACAAATTTGATTAAAATAGATTATTAGTTTAAAAAGTCTGGAAAAGGATATCTCTATATATAAAAAGCCAGTAATCAAAACGCCATAATGACTAGAATGACTGGTCGCTATGATGCCCACTGTGGCTAGCAAACCAGCCCGATCCGGGGGTGGGGCTGCCTGGCCAACTTCCCTTGGCCCTTTTCCCCAGATGGCCTCATCCCTAATCAGCCTCTCCCACCCTGATCAAGGGCGGGGTGGCCGACCAATCCCCCTGCGGCCCTTCCCTGGTCAGCCCTGCCCTCAATCACCCACCCCACCCCAATCTGCCCGCAGCCCCTCCCCCAAGCCGGCCCGCCCCCGATCATGCCCGACCCCAATAGGGGGTGGGGCTGGCTGGCCAACCTCCTGCAGCCCCTCCCCCCAGCTAGCTCTACCCCTGATCGGCTCTTCCCACACCAATCAGGGGTGGGATTGGCTGGCCAACCTCCCACAGCCCCGCCCCCAGATGCTGACTCCCGATTGGTCCCCCCACCCCATTTGGAGGTGGGGCTGGCTGGCCCACCACCCACAGCCCCTCCCCACAGCCAGACCCGCCCCCAATCGCCCCCCCTCTCCAATCGGGGGTGGGGCCTGCCAGCCAATCACCCACGGCCCCTCCCCCCACCGGCTAGGCCCTGAGCAGGCCCCTATCAGGGTGGGCCAGCCTGCCAACCTCCCGCTGTCTCCTCCTCCCAACAGGCCCAGCCCCAATTCGCTGATTGGAGCTAGGTTGGCCGGACCCCACCCGTGCACGAATTCATGCACTGGGCCTCTAGTCTTTATATATAAAAGGCTAAGTGACCAGCTGACAGGCCAACCGACTGACTGGCCGACTGGCCAGTAGCTATGATGCACACTGACCACCAGAAGGCAGACGCTCAATACTGGAGCTGCCGAGCTGTGGTGACTTGGCAGCTGCGGTTCTCGGGTCATGCACCCGGAACCAGAGAGGAGGGAGCCTGATTCCAGGGTGCATTACCTGAGAATTTCCCTCTTTCAATCTGGGACCCCTCAGGGGATGTTGGAGAGCCTCTAGTCTTTTTATGGTTCAAGTGAACCTCTAGTTCACTTGTGGTTTTGAAGTGTGCTCTAAATAGTATGATCGCAGCAAGTAATCTAGCTGAAGTGAAATAAATGAGTTTCAGTTAAGACTGATACATTTCATTGAAAATAGCACCCTGAGTTTTTTTCAAATTAAAGATGAAATCTAAATACAACTTTAAATATTTAAATTTTAAATACTCAAAGACTCCAAATTCCTTAGTGACCTAGTGAGAGAAGGATCTCTCTGTGACAGGAATGCAAATCATGAGAAGTGATCAAGTGATCATTACAGAACCCCTGTTTTGCAACAGCCACTGTATACTCAGTATCTTGCTGATTCCTCATAACCACCCTATGCTGATGCGCCTTTGGACAATGTATCGATGAGATATGTTTTGTTAAACATTTTGTCTAAATGAGGAGACCAGAGATCAAAGAAATGATGTACATTTCCCAGGTTTACACAGAACATGGCAGAAAGGGTTTGACTCAAACCTATGCCTCCCACAATATACAACTCCTGACCCTATGATTCTGCCTGAAATCAAGGTACCAGGTCTCTTGAACTTTCCCATTAACTCTCTGAAGACCTGGAGCCACTTTGAACGGAGGTGTCCTTTATGTAGGGCATACTAATTAATTTAGTCTCACAATGCCAGGAGACTGTCTGGGCTATGAGTTCGAAAGCTTGACCCAAGGACAAAGCCAGTTGGGAAGTTATAGTGAAACATGTCCTCCAGCTATTGATTTACCATTTAATGTTATTCTGCATCATTGTCTTGTATCTCCATAGCAAGGCCATCTCAAGTGGGCAGAATGTTCTCGCTGTGGCAGGGGTCATTATCATTAGTGACTGCCACACCACTTCCCTCCTCTTCCCATAGTCACTGGAAGCTTTTGGGCAACAAAAAGTAGCTTCCTCATAAAAACAAAAACAAACAAAAACAACAACTGGGGAATACTCTGCTTGGCAGTGCATATAAAACAGAGGAATGAGGGTTTTTAGAAGTGAAAGGTGGCCATTTACTCCATCCTCAACATATAGTTTTTAAAATTTATCTTTATTGTTGAAAGTATTACAGATGATCCTCTTTTTTATTTTAAATAAGTCATTATTGTTCAGATTATTACAGTTGTTCCTCTTTTTTCTCCCCATAGCTCCCCTCCACCCAGATCCCACCCCACCTCATGCCCCATTGTCCTTGTCCATAGCTGTTCAATTTTTGTCCAGTCTCTTCCCACACCCCTCACACTCCCTTCCCCCCAAGAATTGTCAGTCCACTCCCTTTCTATGCCCCTGATTCTATTATATTCACCAGTTTATTCTGTTCTTCATATTTTTTATTCACTTGATGTTTTAGATTCACTTGTTGATAGATATGTATTTGTTGTCACTTTGTTGTTCATAGTTTTTATCTTTACTTTCTTCTTCTTCTTCCTCTTCTTAAAGAATACCCTTCAGCATTTCATATAATCCTGGTTTGGTGGTGATGAACTCCTTTAGCTTTTTCTTGTCTGTGAAGCTCTTTATCTGGCCTTCACTTCTGAATGATAGCTTTGCTGGATAAAGTAATCTTGGTTGTAGGTTCTTGCTATTCATCACTTTGAATATTTCTTGCCCCTCCCTTCCAGCCTGCAAAGTTTCTGTTGAGAAATCAGCTGACAGTCATATGGGTACTCCCTTGTAGGTAACTAACTGTTTTTCTCTTGCTGCTTTTAAGATTCTCTCTTTGTCTTGCCCTTGGCATTTTAATTATGATGTGGTCCTCTTTGGATTTCTCTTGTTTGGGGTTCTCTGTGCTTCCTGGACTTGTAAGTCCATTTCTTTCACCAGGTAGGGGAAGTTTTCTGTCATTATTTCTTTAAATAGGTTTTCAATACCTTGCTCTCTCTCTTCTTCTGGCACCCCCATAATTTGGATGTTGGTACACTTGAGGTTGTCCCAGAGACTCCTTACACTATCTTCATATTTTTGGATTCTTTTTGCTTTTTGCTTTTCTGGTTGGGTGTTTTATGCTTCTTCATATTTCAAATATTTGACTTGATTCTTGGGATCCTATAGTCTGCTATTGGGTCTCTGTATATTATTCTTTATTTTTTTTTACATGTATTCCTAGCATTTCATACACATTTTTTTTATTGCTTAAAGTATTACAAAGGGTATTACATATGTCTTCCCCCCCTTGACAATCCCCCAGCCTCCCCTACCCCCCAGTGTCTTATGTCCATTGGTTATGCTTATATGCATGCATACAAGTCCTTTGGTTGATCTCTTACTCCCCTTCCTGCCCCCCAACCCTCCCCAGCCTTCCGGCTATAGTTTGACAGTCTGTTCAAGGCTGCTCTGCCTCTGTATCTATCTTTGTTCATCAGTTTATAATGGTCCTTATTATCCATAAATGAGTGAGATCATGTGGTATTTTTCTTTCATTGACTGGCTTATTTCACTTAGCATAATGCTCTCCAGTTCCATCCATGCAGTTGCAAATGGTAAGAATTCCTTCCTTTTTACAGCAGCATAATATTCCATTGTGTAGCTGTACCACAGTTTTCTAATCCATTCATCTGCTGATGGGCACTTAGGCTGTTTCCAGATCTTCGCTATGGTAAATTGTGCTGTTATGAACATAGGGATGCATATATCCTTTCTGATTGGTGTTTCTGGTTTCTTGGGATATATTCCTAGAAGTGGGATCACAGGGTCAAATGGAAGTTCCATTTTTAACTTTTTGAGGAAACTCCATACTGTCTTCCATAGTGGCTGCACCAGTCTACATTCCCACCAGCAGTGCATGAGTGTTCCCTTTTCTCTGCGTCCTCTCCAGCACTTGTCGTTCATTGGTTTGTTGATGATAGCCATTCTGACAAGTGTGAGATGATACCTCATTGTTGTTTTGATTTGCATCTCTCGGATGATTCTTTATTTCAGTCAGTGTGTGCTTATTTTCTAATTGGTCCTTTTTCATATCCTTGAGAGTCTCACTAAATTTCTCAGAGGCTTCTAGAAGATTCTTGAGTAACCTTATAACTGTGGTTTTGAACTCTATATCCAGTCGTTTGCTTTCCTCCATTTCTTTCATTTGTGACATGTTTCTTTGTCTCCGCATTTTGGCTGCTTCCCTGTGTTGATAGAATGGCTTTGTGTGCTAGGTGTCCTATAGGACCCAGTGGCTCAGCCTCCCCAGTCACTTGAGGTGGATGCTCTTGGTGCACCCCTTTGTGGGCTGTGTGCAGAGTCTTGTTGTAGTTAAGCCTTGATTGCTGTTGGTATCACTGGAAGGAATTGACCTCCAGACCAATTGGCTGTGAGGACCAGTTGTGTCTACAATGGGAGAACTGCTGTGCTGGAAACACCCTTATGGGGCAGGACTTGCTACAGTGGGGCTTTGGTGCTCACTGAGTCTGCCTCTTGAGTGTGTCCCTTATGGATCTGAGTTGTAATCTGGTGTGGTCTCACTCTGACCACTGGGTACACTGGCTCTTGGATCTCCAAAGAGGTGCAAAGTCAGCCACTGCCTGAGGCCACCCAGCAGGAGTTACAAAGAGATCTGCAGATTCCTCCTTTTTGTTTGGGGTTTGGTAGTGCCCAGATGAGGTGCAGCTGTGAAGCAATGCAGGCTGCTGATGAGTCTTAGGCCTTCTTTTGGAAGCTCTGGGGTTCTTTGACCCAGCTGCAGTTTGTTAGGTTTTAGATTGCAAAAGGCCAGGCCATTCATATGCAAAAGCCTCTGTGCACAGCTTGGGTGGGATTGTAAATTGAGTGGGGTGGGGTCTCAGGGAATCACGGGGCAGTGAAACAGGAATGGTTGCCCATCGTCCCTGCCCCGGATAGGCCCCTGGGTCTCTGTGTCCCGCGGCCGCGTACAGGAACAATGAACGCTGCGAGCACTTCTGAGAGAAAGCTGCCCTCGTGTTCTGGCCCGATGCCAGACAGTCCAGTTTCTCCCCGTATGAGTCTGGGTCCTCATAGTCTCACCTGGAACTGGAGTTCAGAGCAGTCGGGAGTTTGTATCTCCCTCCCGATTGAAAAAGACCACAGCATACCCAGTTGCCAGACCGTTTCATGCGCCTCCGTACCTCCACTCTTCTGCACCTCTGCACCTCCTACCAGTCTAGATGCGCTTTTCTCTTTCCCTCTAGTTGTTGAACTTCCACTCAGCCAGCCTTCCAGTGGTTCTGGATGATATTTGTTTTGTCTTTTAGATGTAGTTTTGATGTGGTTGTGCGAGGCAGCAAGTTCAGGTGTTTACCTATGCTGCCATCTTGGTTCCTCCTCCAATTGTCTCCCCATTGAACCCTTCCCCCCACCACGTCCTCACCCCACCCCCACACCTGAAAAATAGGAATTATAATGGTACCTGCCTTATAAGGTTCTTGTAAAGATTAAATGAGATGATCTCTAGTTTAAAAAAAAACTTCCAATACATGGAAGGTCCCATTATTATTATTATTATTATTATTATTATTATTTTCTTGGTCCAACTAAGATCTATAATTTTCATATCAACATTGATATCATCTCTTAATGTCAACCTATGAAATGCTTTCAACTGATCAAGAAAAACAGGCTAAAAGCATTATATTACTAATTTTGGCTTTATTAAGTAACTAGTGTTGCTTTACAGTAGACTGTTTGCCAGCTATATATCAGTATTCAATCCACTCTGGCAAATGTCTCTTGCTACATATATTACCAACCATTAACCAAAAAAAAGGAATCAATTTCTTCATCATTCTGTTCTTAATTTTCATGCAACAGGTCCGCTTGATCCATCACATAATTCTCCAAGAGTTTGTCACTCCAAAATTGTACTTTTTCCTTTGAGAACAAGAGCAAAGCAGATAATGACTTATTTTGATGAAAGCAATTGGAGCATGTGTACTGATGTAATTGGCAGTAGAAGATCCTTGTTGATATTTACAAGATAAGTCCAACTTTACAAATAATTTATCTTGGCTTTTTTTGGATTATTAGCCGGAATCCTTAAAATTTAGTTCAAGGAAATTGTATGTTTTAATGAGAGTAATTTTTTCTCCATGAAATTTATTGATGAAAAAAATAAGATGGTGAACAAAGAATCACTGTTTTCCTCCATTAAATATGATAATGTACTTCTTAAAGTCTTCAAAAAACCCTTAACACTAATGAATCCTAAAGCCAAAATACTTCTTTTGTAAAAAAACAGGAATTAGAATAAAATTTTAAGTTTAACTGTGTTTATATGCATGAGCAATTATTGTGTAGGGATATTAATAATAAATTACAGAGATTTATAAATAAGTTATCTATGGTAAACTAAACCAGGGCTTCTAATTTCCTCTTTTACTTTGCATACATTGAGCTATTATTTAACTATAAGTTATATAGCAATTAACTACAGATGTTTTTGCAATTTTAATGGATCTCCTCTGAAGATAAGCAAAACAGGGTGTCTATTGTAGAAATATTAATTCCATAATCTTTATTATAAAACCAACAATTCTTTAGGGATTGCTTGGTTGTTTTTTAAAGTTAGGAATATCTATTTATGACAAGCAGGCATATAATTACATCCAAACATTTGAATCGAGTAATGGGAAAGCCCTTATTTTTATAAAAGATCAAGGCAAACTGCATGTAAATCACAACAGACCTTCAAGTGGTTTTCAAAAACCATCAGACCCGAAAAAGACCATCTACTGCACGTAATTGAAATTGAACTGCTTGGGTTAACCTGTCTCCCTTTCCCTCCCTTGTTCTGATCTCTATATCCCTGGGAGAATGCAAAAGCCCACCTGCTTCTAGGATATCCCCTTAAATCAGGATTTTATGAAAATGTCTTAAGAAATAAATGGAATATATAAAATACTATAATTTTTTAAGTCCAACAACCTGATACTTATTAGGTCTACTATGACTATATTAGTCATATTATACAGAAGGACCAATATTTACTGCTATACTTGGATTCCTTTATTAGATAGAGGGTTGCCAATTTTGTAGTCAATTGAGTGTGTCAAAGATTTGGATAAGGGCCAGTGTCAAAGCAGGCACATAAAATGTGTTTTTACCGCAGGTGAGAGGGGACTAGACAAACCTGCATTGTTTCTGTCAGCTCTCTGATAATTAATTTCAACCACATTATCTGAATTAAAATGTGACATTTATTCCCTGGACTAATTTCCTGGAAGCTTTCCAATTTTCCTACCCTATTTTGGAAAAAGCTTGGCTAAAATATGAACAAATCATTAAGAATTGATGCCTTCATGACATACCTATTCATAAAAAAGATGACACTTCAAACATCATTTTTAAACATTAGTAGGAAAGAAAATGTATATGGGAATGGACCCTAACTCTCCCTGGCACAGCGGGAGTGCCCTGTGATAAAATGTGCAGCGCAGTCCTAGTGGGCTGGAGGTATGGATCTCCGTTCCTCACACAGACCCCTGTCAGCTCATTTGCTGATAGATGTGATTGACTGTGGGTCGCATTATCCCCCACTGATCCCTCTCCCTCACTTCTGGGGATAGCAACAGCAGGAATCGTCCGTCAGGGCTCAATTGATTATCCTCAAAATTTGCTCCTGCTATTGACCATAATGGGGGGAAAATTGTGCCTCTGAATTATTCAGAATGAAAACATACACAGAAGAAATCGATACAGCACATCTGATATTAAAGACAAATTAAAACAGGCAGTAAAAGGGAGCTTGAGGCAGCCTCGACGTACAAAGAGGAAGGCAGTTTGGAGATAAAGGAAAAGTGTTTTTGTTTTTTGAAAAGATGTTACAGCTTTCAAAGCTTTTCAAAATTAATGGAGGCATTAGGGCTTCCTGGACAAGTAGTTCCTTATAACTGTTGTAATTGTATGGGAGATGCCAGTCATGTAATTTCTTCCTCATAATCCCACAGTCTTTTTAACTTCACTGCAACATGCCATGCTGGAGGGATAAAATTATGGTAACCGAAGGACTTGTATACATGTATATAAGCCAAACCAATGGACATGGACAACAGGGGGATGGGAGCATGAGTGTGCGGGGTGGAGGAGGGGAGGTTGGGGGTTAATGGGGGGGGGATGAGGACACATTTGTAATACCTTAACTAATAATAAAAAAAAAAACTCAGGCCAAAACCAGGATACTAACAAATAACTAGGGCCTGACACTAAGAAATTACATAAACAAAGGAAAATGGGCCCTTCTCACTATCACAGTTGTGAGAAAACCATGTACTTTGCATCACAGACAGAAAGAGCCAGGCTCCCAAAGGCTGTTACAAGCAGGTTATAAGCAGGTCGGGGAGGGAATCTTTGGGGTAGAAATTTTGTCTAATTTAATCTGGATTTCTGAGGAGAGAGGAATCTGTTCAGTTATTTCAGTGGCATCGAAGTGGACAAGTTGCAATTATCTGGGTATTTGATTCCCTTAGCAAACTCTACAGAACTTCGAATCCCCTTTCTCCTTCATTAACAGGTGTGTTTAGTTCAAGTTATCCACCTCACCCTGACTGTGAGGTTTTAGTCTTGGTTATTTTATTCTTCTGTTCTCTGCAGGAGACACATTTAGCCAGTAGCCCAGGAAACTTGGGACCTGCCCCCACCCTCACGGGTCAGGGACCAGTTTGAAGAATAAGGAGCTTTATTAGGTAGGCAGTAACAATCTCCCTGACTCTTGGTTGAAATGTCACTCAATTAGGAGTCTTCCCCTCGACTCCTGAGTGGAAAGAGGCAATTCTCCTGGGATGCTTCCCTTTTCCAACCCTACTTCTGAGGTGAGGCCCGCTAGTTGGGGAAACATACCTTCCTGTGAAATTAGCAGGGGCACAATATCACAGGGCAGTGCTTGGTGGACTGAAGAGGAAACTTTTCAATTTTTTTTTCTAGCTCTCCTCTTGGATTTTCTATTCTTAAATAATACCACTGCTTTAAAGTATTATATACTTTCAAAGTATAATATTAAATGCATGTATCTGTGAAGTGTAACATGATCAGATCTAACAGGGGATCATGTGGTATGATCTGACTTCTGCCTCATAGCAGTAGAGGTAGTTCTGAAGGCAAGGTGAGGCAGTTCATTAGCTGTGTGAAGATTTTCGTAACGTTTTATCGCAATACTTAATCTACAGAGGTGGGCTGTGCCATTGCCTCTGGCTCTTTCTTTGGTGTGGTCTGTCAATTGGAGTTACTACTAACCTTAATGATGAGAAGAAAGAAGAGTAGAAAGTCAACTGTTTCACCCCTGCACTCCCAGCCTTTCTTCCTTATATGCATGTTAATGACTGTCCAGCATCTCAGATGCTATCACCAATTCCCTTTCCCACTCTCTAGGGAACTATGTCCCTCCTTTATTCTCTCTTCAAAACCCCACCCTCCTGCCTCTATCCTCACCTTCATCTGTGGCCTTGTTCCTCCCTTCAATGAGGAATCGGAAGCAATCAGACAGCATTTGCACATCTACCTGAATGTGGTAGCAGCATGCTTCCACTTGCCCTTCATGGAACAGGCAAAGTAGGCGGCATTCTCTCTTCAAGGACATTGCTCCAGTAATACTGTCTCTTTCCTGTACCATTAGTTTTTTAAAATCTTTCTACCAGATGTTTCCCATTGGCATACAAACATGGTAGCTTAAAAGAAACAAACAAAAACCAAACCAAACAACCAAAAACCTTTTTGACCCCATTTTCTCCTCAAAATATCATCCTTTTTTTTTTCTTACATTTTTAGGAAAACTCCATTAAAATGTTGCCTATACTACTGCTTCCAATGATTTCTTCCTATGTACTATTTTCAACTTTTTATTCTGAAACAATTGTAGATTTATAGGAAAGTTGCAAAAATAATACAGATATTCTCCATATGCCCTCCACTTAGCTTCCCTTAATATCAACATCTTACATCATTGTAGTGCAATTATCAAACCAGGAACTCCCATTAACTCTTTTTTTATTTTTTTAAATATATATTTTATTGATTTTTCACAGAGAGGAAGAGAGAGGGATAGAGAGTTAGAAACATCGATGAGAGAGAAACATCGATCAGCTGCCTCTTGCACACCTCCTACGGGGGATGTGCCTGCAACCAAGGTACATACCCTTGGCCGGAATAGAACCTAGGACCTTTCAGTCCGCAGGCCGACGCTCTATCCACTGAGCCAAACCAGTCAGGGCTAACTCTTTTTTTAAAAAATATTTTTTATTTATTTTAGAGAGGAAGGGAGAGGGAGAGAGGTAGAAACATCAATGATGACAGAGCACACTGCACACTGGGGATCGAGCCTGCAACCCAGGCATATGCCCCGACTGGGAATCGAACTGTGACCTCCTGGTTCACAGGTCGACGCTCAACCACTGAGCCATGCCAGGTGGGCTTCCTTTAACTCTTGATCTCACTCCAATTGTGCTTTCTTTCTTGCCTCCAAATGAAGATGCAGTGACTTCCACATCACTAAACCTAAAGCTCATTTCTCAGACCTTATCTTATGGGACTTATCAACAACATTTCATATACTTGATAATTCCCTCCTCTGCAATACACTTTCTTCCCTTGGATTTAAAGTAAGTCACTACTACCACACTCCCTTTCTTTTGCTTCATTCTCAACTCTTGCCTCTTCTTCATATTCTTTGCTAGTTCCTCTTTGTCTTTTCTACCTCTTAACATCGGAATACCCCAGAGCGGACTCCTTGGAGACCTTTTCTCTTTCTCTACTGTTCACATTCATTTTGTGACTAATCAACTCTCATTGCTTTAAATACAGTCTGTATACTCATAACTTACATGAGTATCTTCAGTTTGGATTTCCCCTCCAAACTCTAGGCTCATATGTCCAGTTATCTTCTTTTAATTTTCACTTGGATGTTTAACAAGCTTTTCAAACATAACTTTCCAGAACTGAGCTTCTGCTCTTCCCCATCCCTCCAAATTATTTCTTACATTGTATTTCCTGTGTCATTAAAAAACAACTTTACCTCTCCAATTGTTTCAGACAAAAAATTTGGAAAGAAATGTTGCTTTTTTCCCTAATATATCACATCTAATCTCCCAGACAATTCTATTGGCTATGCCTTCAAATTTTATCTTGAACCCAGTCATTTTTATGTACTTTCTCTGCCAGGATCCTGTCTCAAGGCATGATGATCTCTTCCTTAGGTTATTTCAAGAGCTAAGTCACTGATCTCCTTCCCTCTGCCTTTGTCCCTTGTCTAGTATCTACCTATAATAATCGTATTAAAATAGAAAACAGGTCACCCAGCTGGAGTGGCTCAGTTGACTGAGCGTTTTCCTGTGCACTGAAAGGTTGCCAATTTGATTCCTGGTCATGGCATATACCTGGGTTGTGGTTTGATCCAAGATGGGGTGCATATGGAAGGCAACAGATTAATGTTTCTCTTCAGGTGAGGATATATATAAAAGCCTAAGTGACTGAACGACCGAACGACTGGTCACTATGATGCACACTGACCACCAAGGGGCAGACGATCAATGCAGGAGCTGCCCCCTGATGATTAGTGTGCTCCCACAGCCAATCTACCACAGCCCTTCCCCCCGGCCAACCTCCTGCAGCCTCAATTGGCCCGGATCGCCAGCCAGAGCGAGGGAACCCACCTGTGCATGAATTTGTGCACCAGGCCTCATATATATAGCATTTAAAGGTTAAATAACTTGTCCACAGAAAATGAGAAGTCTGGAATGAGAGACTAGTTTGCCCAACTTCAAGTTCCTCGGCATTTCACTACATGAGACAGGAGAGGATAACTATCCAAAGATCTTGATGAACTTTGGTAGTCAAGGTTTTAAGAATACGCATGGGGAAAGACATGCACTAGTCATTGGTGGTCAGCCAGTCAAATTCTTTGGACCTTAACTTTTTTTCACAAGAGAAGAATTCCAAGTAAGCTTTCACTGCAGGGTGACAAGAAGGAACATTAATCTGCCTGAGCAGCTGTTTGCTTTTATAAAATACATCAGTCTTCATAATAATGGAAAATCCAAGAGGCAGCTTTGCTGATTGAATTGAAAGTCAATGGGAATCAAGGAATTGTCCATGTTGAATTATTAAGTAACTATTTCTAAATTAAGCCTTTTGAATGAACAGCAAACTGGACTGCGGCTTGCACAAATGTATGTTTTCCTCACTCCCCTATTAGGAGAAGTTACATTAGATGCATGCCAGCACATCAATCAAAGACCCCAAAACAGGTGTGTGAAATGAACATCCATCAAATGGGATCTCTGGCCCCTCCACAGCAGAGTGCTTTGGAACTCATTCAATGGATAATGCACAGGAAAAGGGAGAGGCTGTGCAGAGCTATTAGTTGAAATCAAAAGAGCAGAGAAAATACAAATTGATGCTGGAACAAAATCAGAAGATATACTCAGCAGTTTGCTTACTCTGATTTAGACTGCCAGTTTGAGAAATGGGAGAAATAATTCCGGCCTGTGTGGAGACTGCCTATTTTTAAAAATAAACTTTTTATTTTAGAATACTTTTACAACTACAGAAAATTTGCAAAGGTACTACAGAGAGTTCCTTTATATCCCATCCCCATCTCTCCCATTATGAACATCCTACATTAGTACAGTACATTTGTCACAATCAATGAGCCAATGTGGGCATATTATTATTTACTAAAGCCTATATTTTATTCATGGTTCTTTAGTTTTTACTTAATGTCTCTTTTCTGTTGCAGGATCCTACCCAGATACCATATTACATTTAGTTATCATGTCTTCTTAGGCTCCTCTTGGCTGAGACAGTTCCTCAGGTTTTCCTGGTTTTGGATGACTTTGAAAATTTTGAGGTACACTGGTCAGGTGTTTTGTAAAATGTCCCTCAATTATGATTGTTCATTATTAAAGTAGGCCAATGTGTTTTTGGGAGGAAGACCATATAGATAAAGTACCATTCTCATCATATGTCAAGGGTACATGCTATCATCATGACTTATTACTGTTAACGCTAACTTGATCACCTGGCTGAGGGAATATTTATCAGCTTTCTCAATTATAAAGTTACTTTTTCCCCTCCTTTCCATGCTTACACTTTGGAAGGAGGTCTTTAAGTGCAGCCTCCAGTTAAAGTCTGGGAAGTTACACTCCACCTCCTTGAGAGTGGAGTATTGATGTAAATTATTTGGGATTTTTCTGTGTGGAAGACTTGTCTCTTTTTTCTTACTTATTTATTTACTAGAGGTCCAGTGCACAAATTTGTGCACCAGTGGGGTCCCTTGGCCTGGCCTGCGGGACTGGGCTGAAACCTCTCTCTGACCTCCCCAGAGGGGTCTCAGATTGCAAGAGGGCACAGGCCAGGCTGAGGGACCCCACCGGTGCACGACCAGTGCTGGGAAAGGACATGGGAGGTTGGCCAGCAGGGGAGGGACCGCAGGAGGGCTCCAGGGCATTCCAGCCCATCTCGCTCAGTCCTGCTCGGCCAGACCCCACCAGCAAGCTAACCTACCAGTCGGAGTGTCTGCCCCCTGGTGGTCAGTGCACTTCATAGCAAGTGGTTGAATGGCCTTAGCATATAATTAGCATATCATGCTTTGATTGGTTGAACGGATGACCGGACGACTGGACACTTAGCATATTAGGCTTTTATTATATAGGATTCAGTATGCACTCAGATATATTTACTATATACTCTGGGTTATAATCCAATGCTACATTATTCTTTTATTTTTTAGTGTTTCTTTGCTTTTCATTAGTGTCTTTACCATTTCCATAGTTTGATTTTTTTGATAGTATCATTTAATTGAAATCATACAGTATATAGTCTAAAAGACTGCTTGCTTCACTTTGAAATATGCATTTAACATTTATTCATGTCTTTATGTGGTTTGGTAACTCATTGCTTTCTTTAACTGCTGAATAGTATTCCATTGTGTGGGTGTACCACAATTTGTTTACCCATTCATCTGTTAAAGACATGTTGGTTGCTTCCAGTTTTGGGTGATTATGATAAAAGCTGATGTAAACATTTGTTTGCAGGCTTTTATATGGATATAAGTTTTTAAATCAGTTCAGTAAATACCTAAGAGTGTGATTGCTGGCTCCTATGTTAAGACTATGCTTAACTTTGTGAGAAACTGCCAGGCCATCTTCCAAAGTGGCTGTACCATTTTGCATTCTCATCAGCCATAAATGAGAATTCCTGTTGCATGATATCCTCATCAGCAATCTGTTTCTTGGATTTCAGCCATCCTGAAAAAGGTGTGTAGTGATATCTCATTGTTGCTTTAATTTGCATTTCCCTAATGACAAATCATGTTGAGCATCTTTTTACATGCTTATCAAGAAAGGGCATCTTTTTAAGGATCCCCAGCCTCTTACTTGAACGTGAATTGGCTTTCCTGTGCCTGGAGTTAATCACTATTCAGTCTAAACTTCTAGAAATCCAGAGAAGGGGATCTTTAAATCAAGTTTCCTCTCATAATTTAAAAATAGCTAAAAATACATCTGGCATTATTAAAAAAAAAAAGAATCATTAGGCCATGTTAAAATTCTTGCAGACAATGAGTTTATTCTTTGCATAATTATTTAAAATAAAGTTGATTTGCATTTTACATAGTATATCTTATTAAATATATTAAGGCTAATTTTAGCTGTTTCTTTTTATTTTTTTTTTAAAATAGAAGGCCGCTGGAAAATTTGAAATCACACACTGGGCTCACATTGCATTTCTATTGCCAGTCCAGCATGTCAAGCTGCATTTTGGCCTCAGGCCTTTGAACTTGGTCTTCTCTCTGCATGGGGTGCTTTTCTTTCAGCATGACTTTCTTGTGTCTTGTTAAGCAGATCACAACACAAGTTTCTCACACCTGACTATGCACAGTACCCTTCCATCTTCCTTCCACCATATTATCCAGTTTTATTGTCTTGGTAGCATTTAACACTCTTTTCTATATCATTTTTACTGTCCCCAGGCCCTCTTCATCCTTAGAATGTAAGGTCCTTGAAAGCTGAGACCTTGAACATTCTGTGGATTCCTCTGTGCCCAAAGTAAATATTTGTCCAATGAATGTTGAGAGGGTAGGGATAAGTAGGGGTGGGGGATCCTTCAAGTGCCTTTGTTTGCCTTCAAGATGGCCAAAGCCAAAATTCTAGTTTGTGTGCCTGCAACAGATATTCTCACAGGTCCTTTGTTTTGCCCTTTCTTCTTGCTTATCCTGGGAAGTGGAAAAGCAAATGTGAATTTGCATGTTGTAACAGTCCTCTCTTTTATTGGTTTATAATTGAGCTTCCAGGTTAAGAGTTCAAGCTTTAGTTATAAGGGTTTCTATTCTTGGTTCTGCCAATCAGTCCTGTGACTCTGGACAGGTCACTGTCCCACATAATAATAGTTTTAAATTTTTAGGTAAAGAACATAACTTTTTAATGACTTCCCCCAAATGTTTTAAAAAACTCTGCTTCACCTCTGGTTATCCTTTATCTCTAATTAAAGCACACTGGACAATTGCAAGGACCACCTCATAGACTTTCAATGCTTCTGGCTTTAATATTCTGTGCTAGATTCAGAGAACTCTTTTACAGATGCTAAGCATTCAATCCTGAAGGCTCCACTTCATCATCAGGTAATTAGTATTTTCATTAACTTGCTTATTGTCAAGGAAAATGAGCCTTGATCATCTAATTTTTCCTCAATGAGTTGAATATTGTAATATATCTATAATTAATGTGCTTTATGCCACAAACGTGTAATGGAGTGGAAATCTGAGGCTGCTCCCAGCAGTCACTGTCAGTAAATGTTTGATGAATAAACAGAGACTTTCTAATGGGAAATGGTGGCGACTTTTATAAGCAGACACAATAAAGACTTTATTAACATACTTAAGAAGCATTCTGGGAAATAGAATTGAATGCATTATTACTGTAGGCTCCTTTTGTGAAAAGTAAATTTTACTGTCCCCATAACAAATGTTTACTTGTTTGATGCAAGTTGTAGTATCAGTATTTTATGGTGTATTCTACAATTTAATACAACAAAGCTTAAATTAGCTACATATTCCTCATGGATTTGAGATTGTGAAAAAAATGTATCCAATAATTCTGTCTGTTAATTATTTGCAATCTGGTTTACATGGGAAGGAAACTGTACCTATTTCAAGTTTTTTAAGAGCTCAAAGACAAATTTCAAAGTATTTATACTAGCTAATAAATAGAAGTCAATATGGGTGTGTGTTTAGTTCCGCACATAAAAATGCAGCTTGAAATGGTAGATTAAAAAGTAAAAAAGGCAAACTTTAATGCAGAATCCAGACTTGTGAATTTTCTTATATCAAGACATTTTTCTTTTGCCTCTGGACCCATATGGTGGTTTGTCTAGGAATTACACTTTCTTCATTATTTGTTCAATGGAATCAGAAGGGCGTAGAAGAGCCTGTGCATTGTTCTGCCTTCATTCTGAAGATGAGGCATCTGCAGTGGGAAGCTTTTCAATGATTTTCTCAAGGTTTTATAGCCAGACTAGAGGCCTGTTGCATGAATATTCGTGCAATAGGCTTTCCTTCCCCTGGCTGCTGGCACTGGTTTTTCTCCAGCACCAGGGTCCCAGGCCTTTGGTTCGGCTGCAGCAGCGAGGCTTGACTTCTCAACTCCAGCTGCAGCAGCATGGCTTGGCTTCTCTGCTGGAACGGAGATGCCAAGCCTCTTCAGTCTTCAGTTGTCTTCAGTCTTCAGTTGTCTTCAGTCTTCAGTCTTCGCTCCGTGCCTGCATATGCAAATTAACCACCATCTTTGTTGGGTTACTTTGCATACTCATCCTGATTGGCTGGTGGGCGTAGTAGAGTGACACCAATTTGCATGTTTCTCTTTTATTAGTGTAGAAAGTGGCAGCCAGGGAACTAGAACCCAAGTGACCTCACTTTTCTCATTGCACACTCTCTGCCAGTCATGGATTTATAAGTAGCAAACCCTTTCATCATTTTCACTCGAACAACTCTCACAAAGCTGCCCCCAGTACCAGGGGGATGGCAACCTGCATCTTATATGGACATACAAGAGTCATTTCCCAGTCTACTGTAGCTCAGCCCAAACCTGATCATCAGCATTGTACAAAGATGAAGAGAAGAGAAAATCAATTTGGGCAAAAAGCAGCAAAGGGTAAAACCATGACAAGAGAGGAGCCAATCCTGTCCTTCACATTGGAGGTAAAATGGGTTTCCCAAGATGAAAATTGGATTCTGTCATCTCACTGCTCAAACCACAGTATCTTCCCATTGCTCTTGGTTTAAAGGCTAATTTTTTTTTACAAGACCTATAACCTCTGCTTACATCTCCAGCATCATCATATAGCAACCCCACCCCTTCACTCCTTTTGCATAGCCCCCAGCCTATCTCAGTTCCTTTATGCATCATGTTCCCTCTCACCACAGGGACTTTTGCCTCCTGGTCTTCTTCATCCTGGGGAATTTGGTTTGAATATTACCTTTCATGGGCAAACCTCTAGAACAGCTTCTTTTCTCCTATGTACTCCTAGAACTGTAAACTTCATCTTCTTAGATCACCTGATTTCATCTGTGTGGTTAGTTGAGTAAGGCCTGTCTCCTCCTCTACTGGAAAGCTCTTTGAGCGGATTTGTGTTTATTTTTGCTTACTATTATAATCCCAGCACCTAACACAGTGCCTGGTACATAATAAGCACTCAGAAACAAATCTTTTAAATAAATAGTCATTCCTCTCTTAGACAGAGTGTTTAAATTACAAAAATATTTATAATCTTCAGGCTACTGCTAGTGGATAGTGTTCATGAAGAGGTTCCCATTTCAACAATTCTCATCTAATATATGGCATGAGAAACTATTTGAAAGAGAATGTGATGTAAACACAGGGTGCTGAAAGAGGCAAAGAATTAGCTTCCTTTTTTCAAAGGCCTATGAACATATTGGGGTTTTTAGAGCAAAGTATACTAGGCCAGTTATTCAACATCCATTCATTCTGAGCTCCGGATTCATACTTCCAGCGGCCTCCAGGACACCAACTGGTACATCTGTACATTCTGCAAGCAACCAAACACCACATGCTGAATTTATTGCCTTCCCTCTCAAACCTGGTCTTCTTCCTGTCTGTAACAAAAATTATTCTCTACTCCTCCTGCCCTCTCTCCTCCCAACTCCACCCACTTTAAAAAATTCTTCTAAATATCTTCCCAAACTGTTCTTTTCACCCTGAAGTCAATGGTCTACATTCGAACCACCTTTAGCAAGAACTATGGCCTCAGCTTTCCAAGTGGTCTCTCTGCTGCTGAAGATTGTCCCCACCAATCCATCCTCTGTACCACCTGAGTTTTCCTTCAAAAATTAAATCTGAGCCTGCCACTTCCTTACTTAAAATTTAAAAACTCTCTCTTTTTTTTTTTTTTTTTTTTTTTTTTTTTTTTTTTTTTGCTAGCTATGGCCTCCAGGATAAAGTTCAAACACCTTAGGACTGCAAATAAAGCCTTCCACAATATCATCACGACATCTTTCCAGCTTTGTCAGCATTAATAGCCATGCTGATGCACACTCTGAACTCTAGTTCTTTTGAACTGCTCCTTTTGTTTTTAAAATAACATGATATTTCGCTTTTAAGACTCATGACATGTTCCTGCTTTAAAATCCTCTAATAACTTTCCCAAACTATCGGAATCAAGTGGATCAAGAGATACTTTATTTTTGTAAAGACTGTACTCATCAGTGATAAACAGTTCTATTTTTGGATCTTTTAAAATAAAGGGCTACTGCCCATCAGTAGATAAGTGGATTAAAAAAACTGTGTTACATCTACATAATGGATTACTACGCTCCTGTAAAAAAGAAGGAACTCTTATCATTTGCAACAGCATGGATGGACCTGGAGAGCATTATGTGAAATCTAATCAACAAAATAATTTAACAAATAAAATAGAAACAGAAGTTTAGATACATAGAAGACATTGGCAGCTGTCAGAGGGGCGGGGGTTGTGGAGCAGGGTGAAAAAAGGTGAAGGGATTCAACAAAGAAATATGGAGATGGATAACAGTATGGTGATAGAGATACATGGGGGTGAGGGGAGGTAGAGGTAGGAAAAGGGAGGATAAATGGGAAGGAAAGAAACTTGATTTTGGGTGCTGACTGCACTATGCAGATGCAGATGATACTTTATTGAATTGTACATTTGAATCTGTATGGTTTTATTAACCAAAGTCACCCCAATAAATTCAATAAAAAACAAAATTAGTTTACAAACATTGCAGTCGAACAATTGGAATCTAGACCTTCCTTATTTTGGGCATAATTTACTCCTGGTCTAAGTTTTACTGTCTTATTTATTCTTCATCACCTTTTTGGTCATTATAAGCTGAGTATTACTTGCATTCTTACTATATTTCCAATGTGTCTTACACATCTTTGCATATTCTATAAAACTTTTCATGCAGAGCTTAACCTGGTGGAACACAAAAAATTGTTTGACCTAAATAGAAACATTATAAAAATATTAATGGGGTAGGGAGTTGCTGGGTTAGGAATCAGACATTTACATTTTTATTACACTTCTTTCCATATTCAATAAATATATGTTTATACAAATGCTAATAGATATAGGATTTGAAAAGAAATACAGAAAATGAAGAGTTTATAGGGCCCATACTTGAGTTGTGCTTTGCCTGTAGCAGTTTATTTTAAAATCTTCTATTCTTTCCTCCAAATGATTCATGCAAACTAGTAAAAAGAACTAGTCATTTGTTATTATTATTTGTCTTACCCACACTTCTTTCACCAAAAGCTGTCTCAGAATGTTCATTCATACCACGAGAGTACAACAGTGGTAGAAGGCTCAAATGTACCCAGGTTAGAGGGCTGTGAGAACTAAATGAGAATATATGCCCTGTACCTGGCCCATAATAGGACTTTGGTAAAAATTTCACTTGACTCTGAGTTCTATGCTCAAGACATTTGAATTTTGATCCCCATCAAAGCCTAACCCAGAGTAATTTAGCTTTTACATTAACATCTGGGAGAGTGGATACCTGATGACTTTTTTGAACATGGGGCTGAGAGGCTACTGGGAAGGGCCCAGGGACTGTGACAGCCGGTTTGGTGAGGCCCGAGGAGGTTGAACCTGAAAGTGGAGAGAGATCATTTCAGGTCTGCTGCTTAGCGGCTCTGTGGCTTCTGATATGTTGATTACCTTTCCTGAGTCACTATTTCTTTAAATGTCAAATAAGACAAGTGACAGGGTTTATGGAAGCATTAGCAATATTTAATGTAAAGTACCTAGCACAGTACCTAACACATAATCAGTTCTTAATAAGTAATAATAAAAATAATAATAATACTGTATTGCTCCTCTTCTTCTCTGTTCTATTTTTCTCTTCATCAAGAAAATTATGAACAAGTAAGAGCCAAAATTAATTTAACAACTTCAAAAACTTTAATTTAAAAAACTCCAAGCATTTAAAGTACCTTTAAAAGGAATTAGAGATATTGACCAAAATAAAGAGAGGAGTACAAATGTCTGTAGATTTTTATGCATTTCCAGTTGTGGCTGGGAAATCAAACTATTGAGCGAGGGTCACCACCATAATGGAATTTCAAGGAGCCAGATAAAGTCAAAAAAAGGAGAAGTATTTTTGTATATTTGCCTGCTGGGTAGAGATGTAATTTTTGCCTTCAAATTGCGAACTAGATTAGAAAATGCAGAGTTTGTTCATTAACTCAATTATAAAGCTATTAATAGTACTCAACTTAAAATTTTCACCTCTTCATGAATGTTCTGCTAACCATACAGAACACATTTTACTTTCATATGGTAGTAGATCACCATTTCACATAAAGGGATCACCAGTTGTCCTGTTACCTGGGATTCAAGTCAATAATATGCTTCAAAGTGACAATGAAAGAAAGCATTAAAACAGAATAGGCAAGGGTTCCAAAGAATATAGTTTAATGACCTATGGGTATATGTAAAGTAGATTATACTATCGAGGTAAATAGTGGTCCTCAAATGAAAAAAAGACTATATGTGACTTTTTTCCTTCCTAAATTATTTCTAAATAATTGTCCTGAATTTTACTGATTGCATTTTTCTATTTTAACTTTCTATTTTTCTTTACTGTTGACAGTATTACAGATGACCCCCTTTGCCTATCTCCAACCAGACCCCAATCCCCTCTCCCCTGGCCTTCACTATACCAGTGTCTGTATTCATGGGCTATGAATGTATGTTCTTTGCTAATCTCTTCACCTTCCTTTATCTAGTCCTCATCACCACCCTCCCCTCTGAGATCTGTCAGTCTGTTCCATGTAAACATGCCTCTGGTTCTAGTTTACTCAGTTTATTTTGTTCATTAGATTTAACTTTTTATTCCTAAATGAGCTCAGTGACACTAACATAGAACCTCTCAAGAGCATAATATTAAATGGAATCACAGTTTAAAATGTAAAAGTCTTAATAACTTTACAAATATCTGAAATAAAAGTACAGGATATGTGATTCTTTATTTTGCTAGATGAAGATGGAGGAAAGAACAAAGTGGGCAAAATACTCCATGTGAAGGCATCTGAGTCCTGAGGCACACTGACACTTCCCTAATGGACTACAGTGCACATAAAAATAATTAATCATGTGGAGAAGGCATTGCCAAGGTTAGAACTGAGGTCTCTGGTTTTTAATGGAAATGTTCTGTGTGTGAACTAAAAGAACAACTTCCCTGGCTCAAGCATTAGGGCATCTGTCATACTTAACTCAGAATAGTTCAGGAGTTCAGTAAAATATCAGATAGAGTTCAGCACTTTTATTTCTCTGGGTATTAAAACTATATATAATAAGGAAAAAAAGGGGTTGTGATGAACTACTCAACATGGTGGGTAGAACATCAAAGAGGTTAAACTTAGAATTTCTGAAATCTCCGAGACAAATTTCTCCCTATTATAGCTATTTCATTTTGTAGAATTTTTGTTGCTACTTTATGTGCTTCCGAAGGCATTGAAGTAAATGATAGGTAAATACATAAAGAAAAACAAGCTGAATTAGAAAGAAGAGACCTGAATATATTTCATTGCTTAATTTAATAAACCAGGTTAATATACTCATTTATTTTTGGATCCTGGAGAAAGTGTAGCCATGCAAAAGTATTACTTTGGGGGTGGGGTACACAACTGATGATTAAATTGTGTAGTTCCTTTCTCTATAGGTGGAGGAGTGGGGAGGATGGCTTGTCAGTGGGCAAGAGACTCCCAAGAGAAATAGGAGGGAATAGTTTCCTGGGAAAAGCACGCTCAGTGCTTTGGGAGCCAAATGCACAGATTAAAGGACTGGATTTTCTTGGTCCACTAAAGTCAATGAACACACTGTTATCACCCAATAATAATTCTCTCAGTCTATGGGAATACTAATTCCTGAGAGTAGTTAATACACTTGCACTTGGTCGAGTTTTACTCAATAAGCAGGATTCTTTGCAGAAGTGGCCAAAGTTAGGAGGGAGGTGTTGGATCCATGAAGCGCTGATGGTGGTTTAGGACCTTTGTGTGAAAGGCCAGAAGAGGAGTGTATGTAAACATTTAGACATAGAGGTTATATAACATGCAATGATTAAAACGCTACTCGAATTTTTACATCTATGGACTGGATTTCACTCTTCTGCCTTTTAAAAAAATATCATGAGCAACCCACGATTGCATGACAATATTGGGACCTTCAGGTCTTTCTTGGACAGAATGGGGTGGCTCTGCCCTCCTCCTCTGCCCTCCACCCTAAATAAAGAGGGGTGGAGAAGGATGGCTGGAGTGTATCTGGGACCACATTGAAGTGGGAAGTCTAGCTTCCCAGGAAGCCTCTTTGCCAAAATGGTTTGAACCTCTGGAGTTGGAGCATTCTTTTTTCCTTCTTGGATGTCCCATCTACTCTGGATTCTGCCTTTTGTGATGTGAGATTATTGATGATTATCATGGGAAGGGAGACTGTTTCTTCTCTGCTCCGAATCGAATGCGCACAGAGAACACCGCACGATTTGCAAATACTTTGATTTGTTGAAATAGCAAGTCCCAAAGTGCAGCTATGGGAAGGTGGGAGGAGAGGGATCAATCTTTTTCATTCAATAAGCACTGTGTTACTAGGTGCTGTGACTCACTCTATGACCCTATCCTTTGCTGGGTGGAAGATTACATATCAATATCTTGAGAGAGCTGGAGAGATGTGGTTTGAGTGATCTGGGAAGAAACACGAGAGGATTTGCCTGGTCTTGAAAAGGCTGGCTCTTTGAACGACTCTGACTTTTCCAAAGTATCAATTAGCTCAGATAAAAATGCAAATAAAAGATCTTTCCCAATCTTTTAAAATATAAATTCATAACTCAGTTTCACAGCCCACCTTTTAGGTGTCCCTACACCCACTTCCTCCACAAATGTGATGATGTTACAGTTTTAAGATTACCTATTATTTTTGGAGAATAGCTTTTGGAAAAAGAAACAAGAAACTATGATTTTAAATATACATGTACTAGAGAGTTTTTGAGGAGAAGTTTAAGACACGTAATATACAATTATTGAAATTTTATATAAATTTTATTAGTTCAAATACTAAAGTTATAAAGATATGGAATTCAAATATTGTCTCTGCCACTTTAATACTTTTGTGACTTTCAACAAGTTTATCTCTGAATTTTCATATCCTCACCTATAAAATGAATGATAATGGAAACTATTTCTTAGCATTATTATGAAGAATAAATCAGATAATAAATTTAAAAATATGCCTGACATGCTGTCAGGAACTTGAGAACATTTTACAAAATGTTAGCCCTTTTTTAGAATTATTGTTATCATCATCATTTTTATTCCAAGGTCTGTTTTATTTTCTCTATTCCAGAATTTTCTATATCCAGTTCATTATGGATGAAGTTGAATTGAATTGAACATGGAAATACCCTCTTGTCCGGTTTTTATTGGCAGCATCTGCATGCCCCACACGTCCACTTTCACAAATTTCTCCTCCTTTTCTCCACTTTCACAGGAGAAAAATGCAGGAGAAAAGTCAAAGGATTTCTCTCAAAACATGAAGTTCTGAGATGTGTGGAATATTATTTCAGAAAACAAACAAACAAACAAACAAACAAACAGCTATTATATCCATGATGCACTTTCAAATCAGATCCATGGAAAGCGCCTGGAACACTGTCACCTACAGATACTAACATTCTAATGTCGACAATTTGCTTGCTTTTTCTTGTTTCCTTCACATTCTTAATTTTCAAAGTTTGTGTCTCCAATGAATCTTTCAATTGAGTTTGTTTTATCATAGCTTTATGGGACCTATAATGAATATTTAATTGCTCTGCCCTTCTTTCATCTGAATTCTATTAATTAAGCTTGTATATGTTTCCTTTCCCCCTGGTGTTCCCAAAGCAACCATTTATCTCATAGCTACTTTCCATTTAAAAAACAACAGTCTTCTATTTCCTCTTCTTCACCTCCTTCTCTCTCCTGCCTGCTTTTCTCTGGGCCACAATGTCAAGCAGTGAAAGCCCTTTGCCTCTTGGCTGCAACCCACCGGGCTGTGTTAGGGGCCCACGCACCATGACAGAGTGGATGGCCAGAATCTTGTTCTAACACAGCGCTATGCCTTGTAATCCCTTCCCGTGCTGTAAGCATACCGAGGACATTCTCTGCCTTCCTTGGGCACATAATTACTTCCCTTCATGTGGCAGAGCTTCCTGTAGGACAATCAGAGAGCCACGGTATTCAGAGGCCAGCCGATGAAGAATGCCTGCCAGCATCTTCCTCCTATGAAGCTATTATGCTGGAGGAAAGGTTTAGGGGCTCAAGCATCAGCTTTCAAATGCCAGGTTTAGATTCTGACTAGGCCATTCGTCCTTATGTAATGTTTGAGCAATGCTTGTGTGGCTGTGCATTTGGGGAGGGCTGTTCTTCCTGCTTTCTAAACAAGAACACTGCTACAGCTCCGTTTCAAATGATTCCAGGGCCAGGGAAACATGGAAACATTTATAGTACCCTTGCATCATGGATATAGTAGCTGTTTGTTTGTTTTCTGAAATAATATTCCACACATCTCAGAACTTCATGTTTTGGGAGAAATCCTTTGACTTTTCTCCTGCATTTTTCTCCTGTGAAAGTGGAGATAATATCATTTTTGCTGATGGACATTGGCAAAAGGTATCTCTAACATTAGCAGGATGTAGAATCATGAAAATGCCTTCACAACCACCGTTAACTGCTGATATACATTGCTTTTGTGGCATACCTCTTTACTTTCATGTTGAAGTAAGTAACTTCATAAGGTCCTACAAGATATAGCTGGGATTTGACCTTAGCTTGTGTACTGACATGTACTATGGAGATATAGCCCCAGTTTCTCAGGAAACTTCCATTAAGTCTTGCTGTCGCTCAGTAGTGGTCTTAGCAAGGAGCCAGAAACAAGAAGGTCACAGCTCACTCCAGCGTGGAAAATATCCTGAGTCAGAGATTCTTCTTTTACTTTGAGCCCTGCCCTTTCTAAAGACCGAAATTACTTTTATTTGCATTTTAGCCTTTAAGTTAATTAATGGGAATTAATACGTGTGTAAGAACTTCAGAAATTTCCCAAAGGCTCATTATAAATTCATTGTAAAAAGAGCAGTGGATATATTATTTTTAAAGATAGGGCTTTCATTAAATTTTTAGGTTATTAATAAAAACATTTTTATCAGGGCAAGTTTAGTGTAAGTACTAGGATGAAAATATTCATTTATGCACTTTAGCCATATTCAATTGACTACAAGAGAAGCCATATGGTGTGAATGTGTGTGTGTGTGTGTGCGCGCGCGCGTGTGTGTAGGGTAGAGGGGAGAGGTTGGTTGTGAGAAGTATTAAAGGCTATCAGGAAAGCACATATTCATACTTTCCTTTCATTAGGAAAAAGGTTCCCGATTATCTACTCATTTCAAACCCCCTCTGCTATCACAGGGTGCAGCAGAGAACAATAGCATTTGGTGTACATAAAAACAGAAATGTCTGCTTATTTGGGAATTTATATCTGTTTATTCATTTATGACCACCAGCCAGGTAGCCTGATCAATGGTAATAAGAAAGCTGTATGAGGAATGTTGCATGCACCAACTCCACTGTTTCCGCAGAGAATAAGTGCACAGAAGTAAATCTTCGTACAAACAGGAGAGTGGCTTCACGTATGCTCGCTCTAACTGTGTTTGAATATAGGCTTATGCCGGTTGGGCCTCAGTGGACTTTCCCTTCACTTAGCATCACTGCGTTTAGAATCGGAAGGCATCTTAGAGGCACCAACCTCCCGTGCACTTTCACCCAGGTCATGCCGGATATGCTTGCAAACCTCAGTAACAGCAGCTTACCCCTTTGCTAGGGAGGCATCCTTTTGTTAGACTAGAGAAGCAATAGATCGTTGTTAGAACACACCTCATCTTGGGGTGAAGTCTCCCTCCTATGGGTTCTACTTGTGCATTCCAGTCATGTCATTCAGAACAGTCCTGAATGACATCTTAGTTATTACATAGCACTTTCAAAATATTTGAGCAGCCTCTTGGCTCTCTCCAATAATCCATCTTCCTGGGTTACACAGCTCCATTTCCCTTAATCATTCTTTATGGCATGTTCTAACTTTCAGAATGCTCAGTATCCTGGTTGTCTCGCCTCTGACAGTCCTACAGCCTGAAAACACGTTTCCCAAAAGGTGGCACCCAGAAGTGAGCACTCCAAGCCATCTGAGGTCTGCAGGATCACAAGATGATGCCTCCACCTGCCTGTGTCTGGAATGTGCACCTCAACTGTTTTAGCTACAAGTATGACTGTGGCAGGAACTGGCCTCAGGCACAGTAAGCAGTGCAGTACACAAAGTTGTATGAGCTCTTCCTACAAGTGATAACCACCCTTCGCAAACCATTAGTAAGTCAGTGTTTTGCCTCCCCGTTCACAGTTAGATGACTCCCTGAACCCTAGCAGATGTTCTATCTGCCCTTAATAGTTCAGACATCATCTTTCTACACCCACCCTGTCACTCTAGCTGCCTTAGATTCACCAAGCCCTCTTTGTCTTCCCGAACTCTTGTTACTCCACCTGTCCTTATATCAAATGCAGACCTGAAAAGTATACTTCCTACTCTTCATGCAAGTTACTGTCAAAGGTATCAAATAAGATAGATCCTTACATCATGCTCATCAACCCAGTTCTGAATCTGATGAATTGTACTACCACTGTTATCATATCTACATGGGAACCATAGCAGTTTATTTGTCCTTCTAAAATAAAAACCTTCAGCATTTGGTCATGCCTTGCATTCTGATACTTTAACCTTAGGTATCAATTGAGCCTCTTTCAAATATCATGCAGGATATGCTGGGAGTTACAATGAAGATCAAAAGGGACAAGGACCCTGTTCTCATAGAGTTTACCTTGTGAGGAGCAAAATAAACAAATAAAAAATTACAGTTTGTGCTATGAAAGAAATAATCAGAGTGATAAACTAGAGAATTCTAGGTGGAACTTTATATAGAGCAGATAGGGCCTTGAAGATGAGAAGGAGCAGAAGAAAAGATAATTTTGAAAATTTATTCCAAGCAAAAGGTACAGCTAAAACCCAGCAGCCAGAATGGGATTAGAATGTTCTGGGAACTAGCAAAAAACCAGTGGGCCTGGAGCAGAGTGAGCCTTTTTGTGTTTTTTTTTTATATGAAACATAATAGAAAGCCATTGAGGAGTTCACATAGTGGAGCATATGGTGTAGTTTGCATTTTTCGACGGCCTCTCTGCTGTACATATGATGACTGCACTGAAAAGGGAGGGAAGTGGAAGAGGGAATAGATAGCACTTATAGAGCCCTCTGACAAGCTCTGAGTGAAGCAAGAAAGGGCTTGGACCAGTTGGTGTGGTGGAGATGGGAGGATAGGTTTAAGATATATTTTTGATGTATCTTGCTTAAAGATTAAATTTGAGGGGTGCAGGTAAAGGACAAGTAAGGGTGACTTTAGCAATTGGAGTAAAGAAGACTGGGAGAACCTTTCATTTTGGACATCTTAAGTTTGAAGTGAATCTGTGACAAGAACATAGAAGACAAAGGAAACAGATAATTTTAGTTGCAGTGTTAGAAAGAATAGGTAGTCACTGCGTATCCCATGACTTAGTCTTGAATGTTACAGAGTCAAAATAATGTCCACGCTGATAGTTACCAATCATACATTTTACAGTAACTATACTTAGAGGAGGGCCTTGAGGAAGGAAGGAAAGAGTGTGAGGTACTAATATTCCATGTGAGAAGTCTATAGATAATGTTCAGAATTGGAAAAGTTAAGAAGCAGTAGCATAAGCATGTTATTTAGAAATGTGGAGGTAAATACTAATGACTAAGATAATACACTTAATACTAAATGTGTTAAAAGTGGTTGGTTATCTCTGAACAGGAGAAGTTGGGTGTGCTTGGGGAAAAGGATAATGACAAGTAATTGTTAACAAAACTTGTAAACCTGGGTGACTCTTACAAGTAGATGGATATGTAAATTTAATAAAAACAAAAGTTTAAAAATTTTAAGAGAGCCATCTATAAGGACAGCCAGCCCTACAAGCCTATCTAAAAAAGGTAAACCCAGAACTGGTTCAAGGCTAAAAAGAAACTTACTTTCATTAGAAATGCTCCCACAGGTCTTAAAGCTCACTTACTTCTGACAACAGTGCTACAGGATAGATATTTGTGTCACCATTTTGCAGATGAGATAACTGAGGCTCAGTGAGATTCAATGATTTGTTTGAGATCATGATTCATTTGCTCATTCATTTACTCAATATGTATTTATGGTTCATCTCTTCTGCATTCACTAGACTAGAATCTGGCCACAGACTTTTCAAACGTTAGAGTCTGTGTTCTTTTCCTGATACCAGAACAGATCCCCAAAGCTAGAGAAACCCCATGGGTGTGCTCTTTCAAAGAATATGATTTTAAAGAGAATGAGAAGTTTTACAAAATATATAATTCTGACTATGCAAGTGAGAGTAATTTAAATGAGAAGGAAATGAGATTGAAGGTCAAAGCACTCAAAATAGCTACAAAATTAACTCCCTCATGAGCTTAGAATTTTTAATATACCAAATAAACCAGAAAGAGCTCATGACCAAGAAAAAGAATTGACTGAGGCACAAATCTGTAAGGTTTGAGTCAGAATGGTTGTGGATCAATACAAGATAACATTTTATAAATGTTCCAGATCACCAAAAGTGGCTAGAAAAAATGTGGAAAGGTAAGCTATGTGTTTGTTAATCAAAGATGTTATTGATATTAACAGATATCAAAGAGCCAAGCTATACTTAAATTCAATTGTTTCTATTATCTTCATCAAGAAACATATGAAAATAATAAAAATAAATATTTTTTTAGAGATGGTGGAAGACCAAAGCATTAGAAGAGATAGTGAGCTAATGTTTGGAGAATTTATAAAAATCTAAATAGGTTTAATTCCCCAAACCTGATAGAATTGCATGTGAGGTTGTTGACCTTTTTTTTGTATGTTTGACTATGAAATTATCTATGAAAATCAAATGATTTAACCCAACATCCTGGAATAAAGAAGTTATAATAAAATAGTGAGCAAAACTATAAAATGCTGATATATTAAGGCTCAAGACACAGGAAGCATTGGTTGGCTGGAGCTTTGACTGAGAGGAAACATGGCTTCCTAGAAAGATATAAATTACTTCAACATCAGGCATCAGCTGCCTGATGTTGGTACCTGTGGATGGCGGAGATCTCCATCACAGAGCCCGTGGAGGCCTCATCGCGTGCCCCTTTGGTTGTCTGTAGTTAGGTGCACCTTCGTAAGCAGGAGAAGTTTCTTATATATAAATGAAAGCCCCCTTTGGTAATTTCCAGAACTATTTCAAAATTGAAGAGAGTTGGGGTACTTAAAGAGCTGTGAACATTCTATTTTGTTACTATTGTTACAAGTCTTCAGTCAAATTCATTCTTCGTGGTTTTTAAGAGATATTGTCCCTTCTTGTGACCCTAGAATGCTGATAGCTCATATGTATTTAACATTCCAGGTAATTTTATATTTTAACAGAGCATTCATATGGGATGTGTTTTTTTTTTAACTTAAGGTCTTTATTGTTTAAAGGGCATTGCATAAGTCTCCTTTTACCCCGGCCGCCCTCAACCCCCAGCACATGCCCTCAACACCCATTCTCCCCCCCTCCATCTATGTCCATTGGTTATGCTCATAAGCATGGATACACCTCCTTTGGTTGATCTCTTACTCCCTCACCCTCCACCTTCCATCATAGGTTGGATAGTTTATTCGATGCTTCTATGACTCTGGTTCTGTTTTTGTTCATCAGTTTATGTTGTTCATTATATTCCAAAAATGAGTGAGATCATGTGATATTTATGTTTCTCTGATTGGCTTATTTTGCTTAGCATAATGCTCTCCAGTTCCATCCATGCTGTTGCAAATGGTAAGAATTCCTTCTTTTTTATAGCAGCATAGTATTCCATTGTGTAGATGTACCACAGTTTTCTAATCCACTCATATGCTGATGGACACTTAGGCTGTTTCCAAATCTTAGCTATTGTAAATTGTCCTGCTATGAACATAGTGGTGCATATATTCTTTCTAGATTGGTGTTTCTGTTTTCTTGGGCATATGGAATGTTTTGATTCAAAGGGATGAGTTATTTTATTTTATTTTATTTTTTTTGCTTAATCCTCACTTCAGGATATTTTTTTTCCATTGATTTTTAGAGAAAGTGGGAGGGAAGGAAAAAAGGGGTGAAAGAGACAAAGAAACATTGATGTGAGAGAGACACATCGGTTGGTTGCCTCCCACATGTGCCCCAGGACTGGGGATTGAACCTGCAACCCAAGTAGGCCCCCTTGACCAGGAATCAAACCCTCAACCCTTTGGTGTGCAGGCTAATGCTCTAACCATTTAGCAAACAGTGGCCATGGCAAAGGGATAAATTCTTTATGGTAGAAATTTAGACCCTGAGTAGGTATGCCTTAGCAGAGGACCTTTCCCTAACCCTTTCATATTCCTCATAACTGGTGTCCCATTTCTGTTTATCATATATTTTCATAATATCTTTTTGGATCCCCCATCTCTTTCACTTTATTGAGGTCTCTGAATTATTTTCTGACTTTTACCATGGTACATGCCAATTGAAGTAGGAGTTTATAGATACACTTGTAAGGTCTAGAGATCCATTCCCTTCACACTATTTAAAGAGGTGCAAAGAACACACTAACCAGATTGACTTCACGTTTCAGATGGTTAACAAATGTTATGAGCCAGAGTGTGTATCTCAAATGTATATTTATACAGTTGAGCACTGCAGAATGTGTCTTTAGGGTGCTATTGCAAACAAGCTGTCAAACCTAACGGGGTTATCTTGGGGGAAAAAGCAACCCTTGTTGCACATGTCATTTACAAACCTTGCAAGAAACATTTGCTAATCAAATCGATTGGGTGATTTTAAAACCATGGAGTACTGTTCTATCTGTTCAGAAATCCAGACCTTAGGCCTTTGTCTATTTAGCATTTGGAAAGCTATTTTAAAAATTAAAACCCAATCAATTAACAAATTGCCTCAAAATGTTTACAACTGTTAGTGTGTTTTCTTTCTTCCTTTTTAAAAATTGATTTCTAATCAGTTGGTCAAATTAAATTGATTTTTAGTTATTATATGATGTTGAGAGTGAATATCAGACTTTTGGATAAAGTTAATATAGTCACTTTCTCATTCTGCTTTTATTAGAGAACAAACAGCCTCAGACAAATATCCCAAATTTCTATGATTAAATCTAAAGTCACTTTCATCTGAAACATAAAACACTGGAATTCCGTAAAATAAAATTTTACTCATTTCATTTAATTTTAAGGATTCTTTGTGAGGAGAATTAATGGAGTAGAGAAGCGATTTTTAATCTTTTTCATCTCGTGGCACTCATAAACTAATTACTGTGGCACTCCAAAATATATATTACATATATTTTTGCCAATGTGACAAAAAATAGATATCACTTCGATTCATTCACACTGGATAGCTATTGTTGTGTTGGCTGTTATAATTTTTTTTGACAATCTAAGGGAAAGGAGGGCCGTGCTCCTGACTATGTTGTCAGGTATTACATGCTTTAAAAATTCTTGCAGCACACCGGCTGAAAATTGCTGGAGTAGAGAATCCACTTTAGCAGAATCAGAGTTAGGAGTAGGGGAGACCACAGCCAAGGTATCAGGGAAGGCTTCCAGGAAGAAGGCAGATTGGAACTAGGCTTTGGAGAATAAAAAGAATGTCCACAAATGGATTCAAACATGAGGACATTCAGGAAGGAGGACACAATAGGGAAAAAAATCTAGGCACGTCTGGGAAAGAATGACTAATGCTATTTAAAATAAAGTATGGGTGTGTAAGTAGTGGATCCAAAGAAGAACCTCTCACAGCAGGTGGGAAAAGAACACGTAGTAGAGGCAATGCATTCTTTCATTTACCGATTCATTTGTTTGCCAACTGTGTACTGAGCACCCCTTACATGCCAGACACTGCTGTAGGCAATGAGAGCATAAAGGAGGGTATGTGTGACTAAAATTCTGAGAGCCCTTCAGACAGAGTACAGTGACATATTAGTATAAGGTGTGCAGGACAGGGCGAAGCCCTTGGGCATTCAGACAAAAATCACCAACACAAACAACAGAAAAGTGCCTTACTCTGTAGTCTGAGGAGTTAAAATCAGCTTAAGAGGAAAAAAAACTTAGAGCAACGCCTTCCATTCATGAATTCCACAAGTCTTTCTGGAGCCCCCTACTCTGGGCATGAAGCCGTGCCAGCAGGGGAAGGAATTCTGAGCGTTTAGAATGGATGGTGAGAAAGGCGTAGAGCTCCCTCCTAGGGTGTGTTGCAGAAGCGCACAGGCCTGTCTGGAGTGGTTGGAACTCAGGGCACAAAGGGCATGTGACCTCTCCTGATGGGGCAGGAAACACTCCAGGCTCCTGTGGCCCTCAGGTCATCTTTATGGACACGTGCTATCTTTGAACTTCAGATTTGCAGAAGTGCCAACTATTAATAGACAGTAGAAAACAGAGTTTACTGTAAGAGGCTGACGAATATAGATCTGAGATATCAATATCCAGCTAATTTCTCTTCTGCCCGCAAAAGCTTTGCTGGCCCTTGTGCTCCTTCCTTTCTCTCCCTCTTCTCACTACGACAGGCAGACACAAATGGCTGGGAACAGAGCATATTCTATCTGGGTCTTTCTGCAGGCACAGACAGGGTACAAAATAAGAAATAAACTGTAATTTTAGGCCTGGTTTCTTATTTTCATTTACCTCTTGACTGACTTTTTAAAGGACAAGACCTATTTCTTCTTCTCCTCCGTTGCTCTGTTCTCCCCACCAAGCAGCCGAGAGCATGATGTACGAGGTTTCTTTTTGGGAATATTAAAGCGAGGTCCTTCACTAATAGAGAATCCTGAAGTCAGGGAAAGATATACTTTTCCTAAATGGAGCAATAAAGTGGTGATGGAGGCTCCTTAGAACTTTTTAAAAAGGCTGCTGTAGGCAATAGTTTGAATGTCTTCCAAATTCTGAGCATGTCTTTTTCAGTCGTAAATAATTACAGAGCTGGCACATTTGTGTGATTATCCCAGTGATAGACTCACCCAGAGATAGAGCAAAAGACTCTTAAAATATTATCCAGGCTATGATTCTTTACATGCATAAAAGCTGAAATAAAATAGTTGAAACTTTAAGGAGTTTCAGCTATAACCTGAAAAAATGTCCATGTGATTCTGTGTCTTCCCCTGTGAAAAATTCGAGATAAATTTCAGGTATGCTTTTCAAGGGTAATTTTATGAAATTTAAGTTACTCATGAATGCAGAGACATAGCATTTTTAAGTGAATGAAAAATGTCAGTTTATAGTTTCTCCTGTAGTGTTGAATTGCTTTTTTAGAATAAGCCATGGTGGAATTGCATTTTGGGACTTTAAAACACTCCCCCCCCCCCGCCCCGCCTCTCCACAGATCTACTTTCTATCAGCTCAACTTTGCCCTCTACTTTGTTACCAAATAGTCTGTTTTGTATTCCTCATAGACTTTCTTGTCTATAGGTATTTTTTAGCATCGTGGTAATATAATCTTTCTATGGTTTGTACTCTTTTCTTTTTAACCCTGAATTTTAGCACTATTTTTTCAGTCTTTAGGTAATTCTATTTTCTTTATCCATTTATATAATGCCAAAAGATTTAACTTGCAGTTTTGCTTTCTTAATAATGCATTGTGAAACGAGAGATATAATTCATATTGCAAGAGTGAAAAGAATATGTCAGAAAACAGTGAGAAAATAAACGAATCAGTAATCTGCAGTTACCAAATAAACAATCCGAATAAAATAATGGGCAGACGACCTAAACAGACACTTCTAAGAAGATATACAGATGGCCAACAGATACATGAAATGATGCAAATCAAAACTGCAACGAAATACCACCTCACACCTGTTAAAATGGCTATTGTCAACAAGACAAGTAGTCACAAGGTTTGGAGAGGTTGTGGAGAAAAGGCACTCTCATTCACAGCTGGTGGGAATGTAAACTGGTACAGCCACTGTGGAAAACAGGATGGAGATTCCTCAAAAAATTAAGAATAGAGTTTCATATGACCCAGCAATCGCTCTTCTGGGTATCTAGCCAAAAAACTTGAAAACATTTATTTGCAAAGATATATGCACCCCTATGTTCATTGCAGCATTATGCACAGTGGCCAAGACATGGAAACAATCAAAACAGTCATCCTTCGATAGATGATTGGATAAAGAAGATGTAGTACATACTAGTATATACAGTGGAATATTACTCAGCCATAAGAAACTGCCATTTGCAGCAACATGGATGGATCTTGAGAATTTTATGCGAAGTGAAACGAGTCAGTCAGAAAAAGCTAAGAACCATATGATTTCACTCATATGTGGGATATAAAATTGAAACTCACAGCCACAGACAACAATATGGTGATTACTAGCGGGAAGAGGACTGGTGAATAGTAAAGGGTAAATGGGGTCAAATATATGGTGACAGAAGATGATTTGACTTTGAGTAGTGGGCACACAATGCAATATACAGATCATATATCAGAAATCTACCTTTGAAACCTATGTAATCACATTAACAAATGTCACCCCAATAAATTTAATAATAAAGAAAAAATCAGTTGTTAGTGATAATGCAAAATGTTTGTTCAACTTATTGTTCATTAGTGTAATGTATATTTTTTTGTTCTCTCCAGCTTTATTGGGGTATAATAAATAGACTTTTGAGTTATTATACCCATGTCTGTGAAAATATTGGGTGGATACGAGAACTGCATTAAAATAAAAAAGATAATATGATATTTACTATTTAAGCTTTATTTCTTGACAGGCACTAATATTCTGAATAAATACTCTTTGAATAATAATTGCTCCTGTTTATTGAATTATAACAAAATGCTAGGCATTGAGAAGGATACTGGAGGTACTATAGTTAACTAGATAACATCTATGGCTGTAAGGACTTGGCATCTAGCAGGGAGAAAACCATAACAATACTGTGGGATAAATTCTATGATGAGAATGTACAGGACATGGGAGTAGGAGAGTAATTCAGTTATAGGGAACAGCAAAGAAATACTAAAGAAAGTAATTTTAAAGCTGATGTGGTAAGCCTAACTCTAAAATGAACCCCAGTGAATCATGGTTTTGTATAATTGCATCCCCTTGAGTGAGGGTGGGATCAATAATTTACCTCTATCAATAGAATAGGGCAAAGATGAAAGGATATTATTCCTGTGATTATATTATATTATATTAGCTGGAGGGATTTTATATATGTAATTAAAGAACCTAATCACTTGATTTTAGGTAAACAAAAAGGATCTTATCTTGGATGGCCTGACCTAATTAGGTGAGCTCTTTAAAAGAGACTAGATGTCTGAGAGAATTGCCTTCTAGCTTTGAAGAAGTAAGCTGCCATATTGTGAGAGGGTCTGAGTCGGCCCCATGGTAAAGATTTTGTGTGTATGGGTGTGGCGGGGTGGTGGGGCTCTGAAAGTTGAGAGAGGCTCCTGGCTGACAGCTAGCAAGAAAGCATGAACCTCAGTCTTACAACCATAAGGAACTGAATTCTGCTAACACATGAACTGGGAAGAGGACTCTGAACTCCAGATAGGAATGTATCCCAGCTCACACCTAGATTGTAGCCTGGTGACACCCTGAGTGGAGAACCCAGCTAGGCTGCACTTATACTCCTGACACATAGAAACTGCAAGATGATTAATATTAATGTATATTTTAGACAGCTAAATATGTGGTAATTTGTTATTCAGAAATTAGTAAAGCTACTATAGCTGAGATGTGAACACTGCTACTTAGATGAAGAAAGAATGTTCCAGGATTTTAGTAGAGTAGCTAAAATCAGAGCCTTTCTAGTCAAGATTAACTTGGCTTCTCATTTAGCCACGTGACTCTAAGCAGATTACTTAACCTCTCATTTTTCCCAATGGGCATTATCATCATCATCACCACCACTCATCATCTTTATCTTCATGATCATCATTATTCTTTCATTTTGGAGCTAATGTGAGGATTAACAGAACTAACCTGTTCAATTTTTTAAAAAATTATCTTTATTGTGGAAAGTATTACAGATGTCTCCTTCCCCGCCCCCACACCTGCCCCCTCCTCTTGAGGCCTTCACCACACTATTGTCTGTGTCCATAGGTTATACATATATGCATATAAGTTCTTTGCTTAATCTCTTCCTTCCCTCCTTCCTTCTGAGATTCATCAGTCTGTTCCATGCTTCTGTCTCTGGAACTATTTTGTTCATCAGTTTATTTTTTTCATTAGATTCCACGTATGAGTAAGATCATGTTGATACTTGTCTTTCTCTGACTGGCTTGTTTCACTTAGCTTAATACCTTCCAGGTCCTTCCATGTTGTCTCAAATGGTAAGAGATCCTTCTTTTTATACAGCTGCATAGTATTCCATTGTGTAAATGTACCACATCTTTTTTATCCACTCACCTACTGATGGGTACATGGGCTGTTTCTAGATATTAACTTTTGTAAATAGCACTGCTATGAACATAGGGGTGCATATATTCTTTCTGATTGGTGTTTCAGGATTCTTAGGATATTTTCCTAGAAGTGGGGTCACTAGGTCAAATGGCAGAGCCTGGATTCCAGAATGCTCTTCTCAATTATAATTTATATTGTTCTTCTCTATTGTTATGAGCTCAGGCTCAGCAATTTGACAGATCTGAGTTTAAAATCCAGCTTTCCTCTGAGCAAGAAATTAAAGTTTTAAGCCTCAGTTTCCTCATCATATATAAGATATGAAATAATAGTACCCACCTTATAGGGCTGTGAGGAGATTATGTATCTAATGTGTGTAGCAAAGTACATACTGAATAATTTCTTAAGTTACTTAAAAAATGTTCTGTGTTATTGTTTGCAGACTCCATTCTTTGTATTTATGAGACAAATACATCTACACGTGTATAAAAGGCTTCTCTGCATAATGAGTAGCTTATGAGGAAAATTATAGTCTTTCTAAAGATCATTGAAACTAAGACAGATTTTAATTGGTCTGGAATGCTTCAGGTCAGGTAAATACCAAAAAGTAGTTATGTTAGAGATTCTGAAATTATGCTCCCAATCATCGTGTTTCTTAATTTAAAAAATTCTTCACTGTAATTACTTCATATGTGTGTGGATGTAGCCGAGCTGACTGATTTATATCCCTCAGGTCCTTCTTCACTGATTGTATAATTATTTGTTCTTTGATTTTCAAGGGGTGAATCATTGCTTTCTATTTTTATTGCTCCCTTTTTTTTTGTTTCCAGAAGAGCGTGGCTTGTGCTGTGAATAGGCCCTGCTGATGTTTGGTTGTCTGAAAGCAAGCTTTTTCACATAATGTGGCTTATTATTACTATAATTTTCTAAACTTGGCTATTGCTACTAATCCAGAACAAGCTGAGAATCGAAAATACTGGAACTTATGATGAGAAATAGGGAAGATTCATTTTATTTTCTTGTGCTAATGCAGCCCTTCCCATGGCTGCTATGTTTGTTTTATTGGCACTTCTGCTTCCTCTTTCTTTCTGTCTCATTGGTATAGACTATGTTTATTGTTGTCTTACAAATTATCCTTCCACTTGGCATTTGCTGTTGCTAATTGCCTACTAACTTTCTCCCGTTCGGGTAATGAGTGGCAATTTTGCATCTACCTCCACGCAGATATTATGGTTTCTTATCATTATTACACTGCATCTATTTCTCTCTTATACTCTACTTGACTTATATGTACATAATGCATTTTTTACATGAAGGAAACAGAAGTCATTTATATTCATAATTATTCCATCTTTTCAAGAGCAAGGCAAGGAAAGTATATTCAATGTATTCTGTATAGCTATTTAGATTGGGGAACTGAATTACAGTTACTAAAATTTTCAATAAAGTTTTAAAATTGTGCAATTGTGCAGACATAGTACAGCCTCTTTATCACTTCTGTCAGGGCAGGGAGCTAAAGCCTGTTTGCTCTTGGAGAACTGGTTGAGATTCCAGAGTGCCTGTGTGAACTGACAGTGCAGTTGGGACCCCTTTCCTGCCCCATCAGTGGCACATTTCACATTTTCAACAGCTGACTGATCATACCTTTTACTCTGGTATAGTTGGGACCATTTAAAGCATGAGACAGAAAGCAATAGAGGGCAGTGTTCTGCTATAGGAAGATTACATAAAACATTACCTAAGAGTTATTATTGTGTGGCTTATTTGAACATGCATTTCTATGCATATTCTCCTGCTTTTGGATATTAGATTCCATAGTCATCCTCCAGAGGGTAGCTGATTGTTACTGTAATCACTCTTGACAGTGTTCTTAGTTTAAGGTCCCTCTCTCTCCTATACTGAAATTATCCCCCATTTCTCTTAACTCCAAGTTCATTTTTTTCCAATCCACTCTTCACACTGCTGCCAGAATTCTCTATTTTAAGCAGAAATCTATGTCACCCCATGCTTAAAAACCCTTGCAATCTCCTGACTGTAAATAGGAGATGGTGGTTAAGAGCACAGCTTTGTAGCAAGGGCAACGTAGCTGGACAACCTTGGGATAGTTCCTCTACTTGAGCCTCAGCTTCCTCCCCTGATAATGGGGGTAATGGTGCCTCCTGCATAGGATCACCGCATGGACTAGAAAGAGCATCTGAAGTGCTCAGTGGAGCCCTTGTACAATGTGGACTTTCAAGAAATGCTAGCTCGTAGCTATTGTTTTTATAAGTATGACTGATTTAAAGTCAGTATTCCTTTTAGACAAAGGAAAAGCATCAGGAGAGACATTCATGTAATATGGTCTCTTCCTCCAATCCATCAAAACTTATCGTAATTCAATTGTAAAGCAACTGAAATTCACCACTCCTTTTTTTTCATGTACGAGGTTATTTTATATTCAAGTTATCATGACTATTGGAAGACTATTCCATTTTTAGAATCTGATTTTAGGGGCTTGACAGAAATGTCAACATAGCGTGGCCAAAAAGAAAAACATAAACAATCAGATCAAATCAGATCAAAGAGGCTCAGCAAGAAGAGAATAAAATTCAGAGCAAGAGAGAAAAATGTTCAGAGGAAAACTAAAGAGGCTGACAACAAATTAAATATCGCTGGCAAGAACATTTTTATCAGTGCAAGATGTTTTGTGGCTTCTGAGTCCTCTTTTGAAAACTCTCACTCATATGAATCCCTTTGCATCTGCTGGCCTACTACCTTGAGTGACCTCAGATTCTACCCATAGTAGCATTTTTGCCCATTTCATATTTCACATCCCTTAGCTGTGCCTTCTCTCACTGCCCCATCTTAAAGAGCTGCCCCCAATTATGGCTATTCATCTTTCCTACCGTACTCGACCTTATTTTTTCTGTATAGCATTTTTCACACTATAATATATGAAATATTTGTGTGTCATCTGTCTCCCCCACTAAATATATATTGCTCAAGAGTACAGTGTGGTATAGTCTGAATATTTGGGTCCCCTTAGAATTCATATGTTGAAACCTATCTCCAGTGTAATCATATTAGTAGATGAGGCCTTAGGGAGGGGATTAGGTCATGAGGGTGAAGCCCTCATGAATGGGATTAGTGCCCTTATGAGAGAGGTCCTAATGAGTTTCTTCATCCCTTCTGCCATGTCAGGACACAGTGAGAATATGAATATCTATGAACCAAGAAGTGGGTTCCCACCAGAAAAAACATCTTGGCCTTGACCTTGGATTTCCCAGCCTCCAGAACTATGAGAAATATATTTCTATTGTTTGTGAGCCACCCAGTCTATGGTAGTCTACTATAGCCTTTTGAATGGACTAAGACATAAGGACTTTGTGTTATTCAGAGTTATACCCCTGGGATAACTAGAAGAGAGTCTGGTAGCATAGTGAGTACTCAATAAATACATGAAGGATGAGTAGATAGATAGAAAATTTAATGTCCAAATTCCCAAGAAGAAATGTTTTAAGTACCTTTTTTCTACTTTGTTAATTATCAAAGAAACCAATAGCTCATAGACTGAGACTTCTTCATAAGCAACGTCTTAGTAAAGGGAAGCTGTTTGGGCATCTATTCTCTCTGCAGATAATGTATAACATTCGCATAGTACAGCTATTGGCATATAGTATTTTCTAAGTTCTAATAACTATTATTATAAGTATGATAGATTAAAATGAGATTTCTATTCAAGAACACAGCCTGCATTACAACAGCACATGTATATTCCTCACAAAGGTATCTCTGACCATTGCCCCTCTGTCAGACTTGAGTGACCAGACATAAATACTATATGAGCTTGAAAAGAGGAGTGGGAATGAACAGTCAGGGCCTATTGTCAGCAGTGATAGAAGCTGCTTTGAGTAACCCCCGTGGAGCCTCAGAGCCAACATTCCTGAGGTCCCTTCCTGCTCTGAAATTCAGAGCAGTTCTATCTGACAGAGTTTTCAAAGTTCCTCCCTATATTTCTTTATCGTGTACACCAGACAATTCACAGCTGTGATCAGGCACAGAAAGAGGAGTAAAGGGTTAGGAGACATGGATTCCTGATTTAGTCCTGTCACTGTGTCCTCCTCAAGCACCACTTAATCTTCTGGTACCTCAATTTTCTCATTTCTAAATGGGAATAATACTGGCAGGTCTAATGAGGACACTCAAGAACTGCATCCTGTGTTAAATGTTAGCTCTACTGGCATAGTTCTCAAACTGTCATTCACACCCACTTTAAAAGTGTGATTATGAATGACACATTACAAAAATTAAGGACTAACACCTAGAGAAGAAACAAAAGAAAAGAGACACGGAGAGTATATACATGTCTCAATTTGGGGGTATGTTAGCCAAAAAAATCACCAAAAAAGCATGTGTATTTATTAGATGTATCAACCTTTTCTTTCTTCATTTCCTCTCTTCTTGATTTCTCTACAGGTTTTCTAAACTTTGCAGAGGCTGTTTCTGCATATTAAACTTAAGACAACTTCAAATGCAAGCACAAATAACCATTCTAAAACATTTTGTTCAAGTGAAGGATAAAGTATATGACGTATCACATTATTGTTTTTGCGAAAAGCTATTATGTAAATATACAGGCTCATAGACGCTTAAATAGTCTGAGGCGAGGATGCAAAGAAAAGGAATGCATCCACATCTACGGAAGCAATGCTCACGGCAGCCTGGTTTTAACAGACAATTGCATACCCTCACTTAAAGGCCAAGAGGAAACCATATGTCTATTTTAGTGACTCCATCCTGAAATGGTGCACTTATTCCTTTTATTATATCTTCAGATAAATACATATGGGACCCGTCAGATGTCAGCAGTGGCTCTGAAAAGAGTATGAATTAGTCACACTGGCACATAGGGCTCAGGAACAATGAACGGTGTTCTGGAAGACCCTTGAATACAAGCCTATTTGCCTCTTAATCCAAATGAATAATTAATGATAATTATCATGCTGCAGTTATTATCTGTGATAATAATATATCCGTAAGGTGAATAAATTCAATCTGCTACTATGCAGAAACGGCAACTCATAATATTCTTAAGAAATACAGATATAATTATCAGTATTAATGGTCAAAGGAAAAAAAGGAGATTTTTATATAAGGAATTATAGGAAAAGGTCTAAAGTAAAGTGAAAATGAATCCTCTTGATAATATTTTTTCCACAGCCCTCATTGCCATCCTCCTGCTATGGCGATGTTGGGGTTCCTATTTTGTGGGTAGGTTCCATTTAAGTAAAAGCTTTATTATGCATTTGTGAAGTCTGCAAGTCTACCCCGAACATTTCCATTGTCACCCTTTAGAAAATGACTCCAGTTAAGTTTCAGGTCCTGTAAAAGAGCTTGTGAAATGTGTTAGGACAGGTGGGGGTGCTTGGGCCTTCAACTTGACTATTTAACGCCTGAAGGAAAAAAGGCACAAAAATCCAAACAAAATTAAATGTGAAAAGTTTGCTTATTTGATGAGGTAGAGGAAGGGCAGCCCTAATTTATGGAGGTTGTGGGTAGTTGTTGTTCTTTTTAAAATGCCCTAATGGTGTAGAGTCAACTAGTGAAACAATGCAATTTGGCTGGTACATGGCCTAATGCTTCCTAACAGTTCTCATCACCTCTGGAAAGCAAGCTGCGTGGTCATCATTGTGTGTGTGTGTGTGTGTGTGTGTGTGTGTGTGTGTGTGCACACACTCGCACACATATATCCTTTTGGAAAAAAGTCAGGTCTACTGAGGTATAATTTATATAAAGTAAACATAAGCCTTTAAAAGATATAATTTCTTAAGATTGGAAAAAGTATACAGTTGTGTAATTTCAACCACAATTTAGATATAGAATGTTTCCATCACTTATAAAGCCTCTTTCATATGCCTATGTAATTAACCCCTTTTCTCACTCCCAGCCCCTCATAACCACCAGACCTGTTTTCTGTGCCTATAATTTTGATGCTTTCAAAATGCTTGATAAATTGTATCATATGCAGCTTGCACTTAGCTTAATGCTTTTTGGGTTCATTCATGTTGTTGCATGTATTAATAGTTTGTTCTTTTCACTTTCTGTGTAAAATTCCATTTTGTGGTTGTATCGCAATTTATTTATCCAATCACCAGTTCATGGACATTTGGGTATCCAGTTTTTTAACAATTACAAATAAGGCTGCTATAAAAAAATAGCCTACAGGTCTTCATTTGGACATATCTCTTGATTACTTTTGGGCAAATACCTAGAAATGGGATTGAAAGGTCAAGTAGTAAATGTTTGTTTAACTTTATGACTGCCAAACTATTTTCTAAAGTGGTTGAAACATCTTACACTCCAGCAACAGTAGATGTGAATTCCAGTTGCACTGTATTCTTATTGACACTTGAATTGAGAGTTTTAAATTTTTTGCCATTCTGGTTGGTTTGTAGGGATATCTCATTGTAGCTTTAATTTGCATTTCCCTAATGACTAAAGATGGTAAATATTTTTTCATGCATTTACTTACCATCCACAAATCTTCTTTGGTAAATTGTTCAACTTTTTTTTTTCCATTAAAAAATTGGGCTGTCTGGCTTCTTCTTGAGTTATGAGAGTTTTTAAATTTGTTTTGGATGCAAGTCGTTCATAAGATGTATGTTTTGCAAATACTTTTTCCTGGCCTGGGGCTTATGTCATCATTTTGTAAATGGTATCTTTCAAAGAGCAAAAGTTTTTAATTTTTTGAAATTGTCTGAATTTAGCAAGCAAAGACAAATGGAGAGATTGTGAAGATTAAGATGCCTATCTCTTCAAAAATAAATCACTGATATTTTTGTACACTAACTACATATAAAACTCTAGGCTTAACCTATAAAAGTGTATAAACACCCACTTAAAAAAAAACACAGTAGAATAGTAATTCAGTAGCTTCTATAATTTTGTTAAAAATGCCCCCCTTGCCACACACACACACACACACTATCGCTATTTTGTCTTTATAGACATGGCTATAGATAAATATTTTACCTAGGAAAATATCTAAGGGAATATGTTTAATCATGAAAATGGCATTTCCCTTTGATCAAACATTATAAATGTACTTAAATTTTACCATTTGTAACCTTTATAAGTGGAAAATGTTACCAGTTACTTGGTATATTTAGTATGTTAGCATTGGGAAAAGTCACCTTTTATTTGACACTGGCAGAATACTAGTAAGTCTAAAGTGTTAGAGAAATATAAGACAGTTAACTCTAGATAAACAGATTTTTAAGCCATTTTTCAAGAGTAACATTTATAAGAAATTACTCTAAAACTTTCAAGGTTTGTGCAAAAAATCTGACTGATTCTCTTTCAATAAGTGTGTATTTTCATAATTCAGGACAAACTTTAAGTTCTTGTAAGGCCTAACAAAATTAAATATGTATTTTAGAATTGTTGATAATCAAATTTCAATATTATACTGCCTTACAGTTGAAGAGTCCCTGAAACTAGGATATGGTGTTGGTTATCTGATATTTAAATACAGGAGAAAAATTGCTTTTGTCTAAATTGTCTGAATAATTGATACATCAATATAGAATCACAGATAATCAAGAATTAATGAACTAGAGAACTAGAGTAACCATCTTACCCATTCTTCTCATAGGTACAGAGAGATGAAAAAAATGATCTTATTTTGAAAGATCTTTTAAAGGGAGTCCTTAATGCATTTCATTGTTTGAAACAATTATTCAATAACACTCAAAGCCTGATAATGTCTGAATCTAATGCCTATGCTTTATTTTTCCTGAATCATCCATTTCTCTTTTACAGACACTAATACAGGCCAATGCATCTTGTTAAAGGTCTGACTAATATGGAGAAAGTGATTGCTTTTGTGCATCCTAGTATTTGAATAGTTTTGTAAATATTACAGCATCACGTTATTAACTTACTGCTACTTTACTACTCACTGTGAGCCTCTAACCACTTCTTCCCTGCTCTTATTTATTTTCAGCTTATATTCTTGCACTTTGAAACTCCTTATTGGTTTCACTCATTTGGTCACTCAGAAGCTGGATCCTATCCTTTGGTATGATGGAAGTTGCTACAATCTGAATGTCATGTCTCCCCAACATTCACATGTTGGAATCCTAAAGTTCAATGCGATGGTATGAGGAGGTGGGGCCTTTGGGACATGATTAGTTCTTGAGGGTTTAGCCCTCATGAATGGAAGTAGAGCCCTCATGAAAGAGACTTCAGAGAGCTCTCCAACCCCTTCCATCACTTGAGAATATACAAGTTTGCAACTGGAAAGAGAGCCCTCACCTGATCATGCTGGCACCTGATCTGATCTTCAACTTTCAGCCTCAAGAACTGTGGGAAATAAGTTTCTGTTGTTTATAAGCCATCCAGCCTGTGATAATTAGCTATAGCAGTCCAAATGACCTAAGAAGAAATTGGTGAGTTGAAAGAATGTCCATTTTTTGCTCTCTAATCTTTCTGTTATTCAAAAACACAATATGGAGACTAAAAAAATTAAGACAAAGTTTCAGAAACCACTGAAAAGCATTGAGAATGGTGAGAAAGAGCCAGACAGAAGCATTATGCCATAAGTCCAGACTATCCATAGTCTCTAAGTATAAGTAGAAGCAGGGGTTCTAGATGGAGAAATTTTGGAGTCTGAATGATTATGGCAGAGATATTTAAGGCAGAGAAACTAACTGGGTGATCTAATAGTTCAAGTGCTTCTTCATGCTCTTGGATATTTCCTAAATTATAACTTCTGTGATTACAAAGTAAATTATAACTTAAGTTCCAGACATAAGTCTGTGTGCAATATATTCACATTGCAAATCTACTTGTAATATTAAGAATAAATGATATTAATAATATTTCTTTAATATATCTGGAAAATATATGCTATCTCTTAAATATAAATGCTCCATTGGTCTAAGAAATGGAGTCTTTTGAAAATTTGCAAAATTATTTTGTGTGTAGTTAAAGAAATAATTATGTATTACTTTGGTGTTTTTATAAATTGGTCTCTTCTTAGTCACATACTAAGTGTGCTGTCTAACCTATGTGGAGAAGATACTGATGTAATAATGATAATCTGGGGTTTTATACTTTGAGGTAATGGATTCACCTTGATCCACTTCTGTTGTTTTGTTTAGGAGAGTGCATTTGTGATGAAATAAAATTTTAAAATGTCTGGCTAAAATTAATGAAGTGGTTATAGATGTGAAACAAACTAAATGCATGGGAATAAGATTCAGAAATTTATAGAATATTTTTCATTTAAAATTCTATGAGAAGACTTTTTCTGATTTGTATCTTCTTTATGAGGACCCCTGAGTTTATCACCTGATTGGGAATATATATATGTGTGTATATATATATATATATATAAAATTTATAAATGTATACTTGCCATATATTTTGGTAACAGGAGATGGTCTGATGTATGGGTTTGTAGCACATATTCAAAGGGCCATACCATGTTTTTGTGTGTAGTGGCCTAGAGCAAGATGACCGGGTTTTGATTTTCACCATGGTTGTTCTCAGTCAAAACTGTGATAATTGAATTTACTCTCTCCATCTTTTTTTCCTGGCTCCCTTCCTTTTATCTGCCTGACGTTGTGGTCCTCAGCTATTTACTGTTAAAGCTGTTTACTGGTTGCTTATAATCTTCCACTAAAGCATCACCACTTCACCTGCTCTCCTTCCCAGGGCCCAATATGCCTCCTCTTTCTCTCTGCCCCATCCCAATGGATCTGCCCTGTGTCTCATTCTCACTATTCTTAGATGATGAGAGCTAATATGATTTTTTTTTTTAGAAATGTGAACCATTAAATTCTTCACCTACAGCGATTAGTATTATGGGAGTTTAGATACTAAACTAAATTAACTTGATAGGTTAATGGAGAGATATTTTGGGCTTAGAGAGTAATTTGGGTTTATGTATGTTATGCATATAAATTTAACACTTCCTTCACACATTTGGCTAACTCAGAGGCAAGCCTGGGAGCAAAGCACAAAGGGCCATTGGTTTTTCAGAATTCATGGTGCTGTCCCCCTCAAATGGTGCTTTTCAAAAACATTTTCAATATTATATTAATTGACTTGGTAATGTTTAATACCATTATTGAAAGACTTTAGGGAAAGCAGAGTGATATAAAATGCAGGCAACATGCTGGATAGGGTCAATGTTTTTGCTTCCTCACCAGTCAGGTAAGCTCCACCCCAGCTGGCTTTCCGCTGAGAATGGCTCCTCCTGGTGTTAGAACTAGAATGAGTTCTGGACTATGTGCTTCTTCATGCTCTTGGATACTTCCATAGTTAGTCCAGAACTCATTAGACCTGAGTTGTTTGGGGAACCCCTTGTAGCTTCTAGAACATTCACATCTGGCATTTGTCAGCTCCAGTGGAAAATTCCCTGACCAGGAAAGCTTATCTTTTAATATACATGTATTGGCAGAGTTTGATTCCTGTTGAGAGAGGACAGATTATTTTTAGGCATTATTATGTTGCTAAGGAACTATTAATTTTGAAAGAAAGGCAAAATTTCTGGATAATTCTGGACACTCATTTAACAAATTTTAATTGAGCATCTGTTGAGTTAATGTCCTAAAAAGAGAGGTGTCCTAAAAAATGGGCTTAGTAAGCTTACACTTTAGTGACATGAGAATCCTTTATAAAATTTAAATCACTATACAAATTAGTTATCAGTTATAATTTACTATAATTATTCATTTAATATATATTTAACAAGCACATGATATTTTCCCTGCACTGTTTGTGGTGCTGTTGACACCGGAGAATATAAAGGTGCATAAAAGCTCGTCTCTATCCTTGAGGAGTTTGCAAACTGGGATAGACAGTTATTGAAACAAATAGCCAAAATGTCAGGAATTAATTTCATAAGAAAGGCAAGTACAAAGTGCTGCAGGTCCATTAAGATGGATACTCACTGCTAACTACTTATAAAGGTCTAGGCAGGCCTCTACTGAGGAGATGGTAGTTGATTTGGAGTTGAAGGATGAAACCGAATCTATAACGTGGATGACAATCTGGGTAGATGGGATTTGTAGAAAATTGAAGGCAGGGAAATCCAAGGTTGGGGGTAATTTCCAAGATCCAGAATGCTGTGAATTTGTTCATGTACAAGGGCAGATGAGATTAATTTTGCATGTCAGACTCACCTAACTACATAACTCTCCTCTAGTTAACAATAGACCAGTTCTCTTCCTTCATGTATGGGCTGATTTTGGTCATACCTTGGCTTTCACAGGTAGCTTGTATATTCTGCTTATTAGAAACCAACACTATCTTTATATTTGCATAAAATAACCCTCATTTAAGTGTAGTCACCAACAATGAGTAATAAATAATGTATAATAAAATAGATGAAAATGTTTATATTAAATAACATGAAATTATCTCTTTGGATGGTAGATGTTATCACTTAGTAAAATTTTCAAAACGCACAAGTTACATAAGTGCTCCTTTGTCCTTAAGTTTCATCTCTATATTAATTTTTTTCAAACACAGTTCTTGAAATTCTCACTGTGTTCCTTTTCTATCCTGTTATTTCTTGAAGGTCTAGGTATAGAAATCCAAGGGCACATTTAGCTCAGAGAATTGGACAGAAAAACCATGCACTGGCACATTGACACTCCACCCAGCAAATTACGATGGCAAAAGTGAATTCAAGTTGTAGCAAAGAAATGTCTGCAGAGATTTGCAATCTATTTTGATGGCTCTGAATGTCACATTTCCTTCCATTTAGAAAGAAATATTCTTGTCATTCAACACCTGTAAAATTCAGGTCCTTAACATTATGTGATCTTGTGACTTTACCCTTGAAACAATTGGAGTTTTTCATTTCTTCTCTTAAACTATAGTTTCTAGCCTTCATGTCTTCAAACTCACAATCGATGAGTCATTGATATTCTCTCCTCATAACCCTCTTCTACTTCCATTATGACCCTATCATTCCAGGACTCCTTTACCTACAATTTGCCCCTTAAGATCCCTTAATTTCTCTTCATCCATATTTTTCCATTCATTTCCCTTTCTTTCTCATGGTTTTAGAGACCCTGAACTCCTTTGCTTTCTCATCATTCACTAATTAGCATGTCTCCATGGTAACAGACAGTTGCAGAGCGGGGAATCATTCTCTGTACCAGCTACTGCTGAGTAACCTCTGGGCCTAGCAAGGAGGGGCCTTGACCTGATTAAGATAGGAAGACTTTTCTCTTCTTGGCAGGAGAGGATCCATACATTTCAGAGAAGGCCCTGTTTCCTAGGGGAAAGAATAAGTCAATTTGGTTGAAAAGGAGTGTATACTTGGACTTAGGCATGCAAAATCAAAGTATGAAATAAACTAAGAAAATATTGAAGATGTAGGACAAATATCTTATGCTAATGATCTGCTTCTAGTTTGTAAAGATTAGCAGTGCTTTTGATCTGGAAGATGCTTATGAAGCAACTGGTAGCAAATATTTGTTAGCATTTACCTTTTAATTTTTAAATGCCTAATTTAATTACCTCTAAACCCAAGGACAGCTTTTCAAGGTAAGATAATATTATTTTCAAGTTTGTGTATGAATAAATTGAGATTCACAGAGGTTAAGTAATGTTCCCAAGGTCAAAGAGCTAGGAAGAAAGAGCCTGGTGTGGTATTCCAAAATACCTGAAACCAAGTCTATATACAGATATGTATTACCTGGACATTCCTACTTTGAGAGGTTTTATGATGTTTGCTATAAAAATGCAAAGTTGTAGACTCCTGTTTCCACAGGAAAACAGTGATAAACAAGAAAGAGAGGCTGAAGTTTGAGGTGGCCTGTGTTGGAAGGTGCAGTAGCTTGAGGATGAAGACAGGAAGTAGCAAGAATTTTTGCTGAGGGTCAGGGAATGAAATGTTTTAGCTCATGTGGAACCTAGAAGAGCAGGAATTTATTGATTAGAAACATGTTGGTAATGATGTAAGGTTATATAAACTGGCTGAAAACATTTTGTCCCCTAACATACGAATCTGGGCATGACATTGCTATCCTGGGAACTCTGCTCTTGATGGGAGTTGGGATGGAGAACTTGGGTTTCCTGGAAGAGAGATAACCTTTCATCTTCTTCTCTCCTCAATGTTTTTTTTTATGAAAATATTCTTTTTCAAACTTGAGTGAGATGTTACCAATTTGTATACTGCATTCCATCAACTGAAGGTCAACTTACATCTCAAATTTTATTGAAACCATAAAGACTTCAGTCTCCATTCAATCTGTGAACAAAATGTCTGACATCTAAGGAGAAAAAAATACATTTATTGGTTGACTTCTATATGCCAATTACTGTGCAAAGTGCTTTCATATACAATTGGTGGTGGCTATGAGGGTATATCCCTCTGATTTTGTCCAGCAGGGAATGTAATCATCTGGCCCCAGGTACTCTGAAATCCTTTACTAGGTTTGTATGGAGGCCAAACGGGTTCTGGTCACTAATTCTGAGGTGGTGTGTGTGTGTGTGTGTGTGTGTGTGTGTGTGTGTGTGTACGGGAAATTTCCCTGCAACACTAGCTAGACACTAGCTAGGTGACCTAGGATTCAATTCAGTTCTGACACTGTCTACCAGAAGATAGTGCCGGATCCCACAGGTCAAGGGCTCAGTCTTTCAAGACTGTCTCCCTCACCACCTCAACTTCAGACACCAGTTGCAAGCCTAGGTTGTCACTTGTACTTCTGACTGACTGGCTATAAATAGAGGTTCCCATGACTCCCTTTTTGGGTTTGATAATTTGCTAGAATTGCTCAAAGAACTCAGAAACTTTAACTTACTAGGTTACTAGAATATAACTCAGTAACAGCCAGATGGAAAAGATGCACAGGGCAAGGTATGAGGAAAGGGCTCAGAGCTTCTAAGCCCTCTTCCTGTGCAACACTCTCCCTGGATCTCCATGAATTCACCAACCCAGAAATTCTCCAAATCTGTCCCTTTGGATTTTTATGGAGACATCATTTTTTGGCATAATTGATTAAATCATTAGCTGTGGGCATTGATCTTAATCTCCAGCCCCTTTCTACTTCTGTAATGTGTGTGGGTGTTTGAACAAAAGTTCCAATCATCTAATCATCATTTTTAGGTGACTTCAGGGCATTCCAAAAGTCAAGTAACATAACATAACATAACATAACATAACATAACATAACATAACATAACATGACAACTTTATGGCTTTAGGAAATCCCAAGGGTTTTAGAAGCTCTGTGCAGAAACAGGACTGAGACCAAATATATATACATTCCTCATTACAAATCACAATATCACAAGGCCACACTTCCCATGGGCTGCTGCCAGCCAATGACTGAGCATTACAGAGATGCCAAGGCAGCTGTATTTCTGGAAGACAGAGACTTCTCCGGGGAGTGACTGAAGCTTGGAGTACTTCCCATTGGCACTGCTGAACTTACTTAGAACACAACTGAGACTCTTCCATCCAACCTTCCTCCTCTCCCTCTCCCCTTCAGAGGGGCTGCCTTTTGGTCTCAGGCCTCTCCCAGTGTCCACTTGCTCCCTCCTCACTTTACCTCACAGATGTCTCCCCTAAGGAACTTTCCCAATGCCTGCTTCTTAGATCAACATCAACACATTGTCTAATTCAATCTTCCCGATTATATGAGCCATTTATAATTGTAAGAATTTGAACCTCAGGGATTTTGGAGTACTCACTTAGATCACCCTGCCAATTAATGGCAGGTTTCAAACTCATCTCTGTTTGCTCCCATGGTCTGTTGACTTCCTGTACCCACTGCCTAGGATGCCTTATCGTACCCACCACTATTTCATGTATTGCTTTGCCTGTTGACAAGTTATATGCTAAAAAAGGGAATAAGGAAAAATATTCACCCTTTTTCTTTGAGTAACTTACAGTTTAAGCTGTCTCATATACATCACTGACAGGGAGCTGTCTGGCTACATGAATGTGTTGTTTTTCTTTTTTTCCTTACACCCCTTTTTAGGTACATCAGAGCCGCAAGTGCTGTATCTATTTTCCAGAGATAACATGTGAATCTGTGACATTCCCTGTGGAGTTTGAGGTCTAGCAACCAATGAAGAGATCACAATGAAACACGGGCATTATGTTTTCAAGTGATAGAGTAATTATTGTCTGAAGGTCTGAGCATTACTTAAAAGGCAGCTCTTCTCATTTGGATCAGGCAGCAGTGTGCGTTTTCCGAAGGCGAGAAGGCCTTCCTAGCACGAATAAAAGCTGAGAACAGAGTGGGGCTGCAGGCTGCTTGTGTTACAGCGGAGGCCAGCAGCAAAAGCCACGGTAGCCCGCTTCAGGGAAGCTCCAGCAAGTGTAACCATTCCTAATGAATCCAAAGCCCAGTGGGGGAGCGAAGAAAACAAAGGGAGACTTTTTGTTACCGCCCACTCCCCTCCTCTTTTCATTTTTTGGGAAAAAATAAGTACAATTTACCGCAATTCACTACTAAACCTGGAGAGGGTTCAAGAGGACGGGGGGCCTGAAGACCTTCACCTGAATGGCTTCCTGAAAGGTGCTGTGTCTACTAGTAAGATCTTTGTGCTGGGAGAGCACTGACTTGCTTCCCTCTCTACTTTGCCGGCCATCCTTTCATGTGATTTAGGAAACTTTATCCTTCTCAGATTTGTGCCACTGGTGTTGTGGGTGCTACCGGCCGGCCCATGTATAGAGAGAGACTCCTGCTGCTGATCCATTCTCTTTCTCTGGTCAGGGGTGGCAAACAAAGGTAGGCACTTTGATGTTTGATTTATTTCCCCCAATGAGTCCACTGTTGGTCTCCTCCTGCCTCAATTCCCTTGAGCTTGATAGTGTCCTGTTTACCTCTCCGGCTTCATCTACCTCGGCTTCTTCACATCAAAACAAAGTGCTTTCGATTCTAGAACCTTCCTCTTGCCCCACACTAACTCCTACACTTTTTGCCTATTTGGTACATGTCCAATTCCATTAAGACCCAGTTCAAATGAAATGTCTTCTGCAAAGCTTTCCCTGACCTCTCCAAACTCAATTCATTACTTCATCCTCTACACATCAGTCATTTTGCTGAGCTGAAATTAATTTTGCTTATCTTTGAAGACACAGATTCAAATTCAACAAATTTTCTTTGAGTGACTACTAAGTTCCTGGCACTGGAATTATCACCATATAGTGTTTCTTGAATTTTTATTTCATAGAAAAGTCAGAGAAGAAGATAAGTCTGTGATTGAGATGGACTACTATGACATTCTGGAATTATTGTAAGACAGATGAACATAGAGATGAGGGGCATTTTTAGTCATGCCCAGAACAAAACCTAACAACAAAAACCTTGCTGTTTAAAGTCTCTGATTTCCCAAAACTTTTTGAAAAATGTTCTAGAATATTGTGAACTCCCCTTCTAGAGACCCTCTGCCACTCTAAGTCATGTATAAATCATCTGTTTCATAGGTCTTTTGGGAAGATGCATTATTTTATCACACTTATGAGCTCTGGGGACCTCTGGACTCCCTGAGTGTTAGCAGCTCTGCATGGCCCCTGAGCCACGAGCAACACCAGGTCAGTCACTCCTTCTGTAAGGCTGCAGGTAACCGCAGCATTTCTACACAGTGCAAGACACACCAGTATTTAATGCCCATAGGATTTTTTATTTACTTCTTATACTCTGCGCCAAGCCACAAGGAGTAGATGATCAGCTCCATGAAATAGCTAGCAATATAAAAAGCAACTTTTATTTTTCACTAATATGACTGTTAAAAATATCCTTTGAAATTGACAACTCTGCTTTTAACTGGCAACATAGAGGATAGGCTGGTAAACTACAGCCTATGGCCCAGCTCCATCCTGCTGCTTGTTTTCCTAAATAAAGCTTCATTGGAGCATAGCAGGCCATTAGTTTACATATTGTCCATGCCTGCTTTCACACTGCAATGCAGAATTGAATAATTGCAAGAGAAACTATAAGGTTCACAAAGACTAAAGTATTTACTATTTAGTCCTTTGTAGAAAGAGTTTGCTCAGCCCTGACATACCAATCCAAGGATCTGCCATAAACCATGAATGCAGGCTCTTCAATATCCAGTTCTGATCAAAAGCCTGACTATGATAATATATTTCTTTCAGGTGTTAGTTTCAGGAAAGCAGTGCTTCTTCCTGAGCCATTGGTGAGTTTGTGATCATATGAGTACCCTCAGTCTTATGATGGGTTTTGCTTCTTTCTCTCTTAGCTTTGATTACAGGATGTCCTGAGGCAAAATTGCAGTCCTCTGTAGGTAGTACCTATCTTTACCACTTTTAGTTTTATCTACTTTTTAATCATCTTCTCTCCAATTTCTGAACTATTAAGATTAGGTCTAAATAAATATGAAAATAATGTGTACTCTGTTTTGTTTGTTTGTTTATATTGTTCTTTAGATCCCACATATAAGTGAAATCATATTTGTCTTTCTCTGACTGACTTATTTCACTTAGTATAATACCCTCTGAATCCATCCATGCTGTTAAAGATGGTAAGGTTTCATTCTTTTGTATGTATTGGGGGTGCACTTTGTAAAGTATATGATTGTCTAACCACTATGCTGCACACCTGAAATTAACAGAAAATAATATTGAATGTAAAAAAATCTATAAATCTTGAAGGAAAAAAAGATAATAAATTAAAATAACTGAAAAAGAAAGTAATAGATACTCTCTGAACTTCTATATTCTACTGTATAAAATTCATTGCTTGTATGTCTGCCTTTACCTTATAGTTTAAAAACTCTTTGGGCTACTTACTATGTCATAATGTGCTTTACACATAGAATATAATAAATATGTTTTTGTTTACTTGTTTTTTGTTTGTTTTATTTATTTGTTAGTAAATTAGTTTTAGGGAATGTTTGTTTCAAAAATCAGCACATTGTCTATTAGCCAAGATATGGAAGCAACCTAAGTATAATCAATAGACCCTTGGATAAAGAAGATGTGGTACATAAACATCATATAATGTTACTTAGCTATAAAAAAGAATGAAATCTTACTATGGATGGACTAGAGGGTATTATGCTAAGTGAAATAAGTCAGTCAGAAAAAGACAAATACCATATGATTTCACTTATATTTGGAATCTAAAGAGCAAAATAAATTAACAAAGTAGAAACAGACTTATAGATACAGAGAACAGACTGATGGTTGCCAGAGGGGAGGGATTGAGTGAAAAAGGTAAAGGGATTAAGAAGTACAAATTGGTAGTTTCAGAATAGTCACAGGGATGTAAAGTACAGCATTGGAAATATAGTCAATACTATTGTAATAACTATGTACGGTGCCAGATAGGTCCTGGGAATATTGGGGGTAACACTTTGTAAAGTATAAGATTGTTGAACCACTATGCTGTATACCTGAAACTAATACAAAATAATACTGAATGTAAACTGTGATCTATACATATATAAAAGTGTAATATGCAAATCGACTGGATGGTGGAACAACCGGTCACTATGACGCATACTGACCGCCAGGGGGCAGATGCTCAATGCAGGAGCTGCCCCCAGCCCGCAGGCCTCGATCGCCCAATGGGGAACTAGGAACTGGGGATGGGTGGCAGCAGATGTGGGCAGTGCCAGGCCAAGGCGGGTGCAAGTGAGTGGGGTCCCGATTGCCCTGACAGTTGCCCCACACTCAGAAGGCGACTGGCATTGGTGGTGAAGGGCAGGGCTGGCTGCCGGCAGCTGGGGAAGATCGGCCCTGATCGCAGGCCAGGCCTAGGGACCCTACCTGTGCACAAATTTTGTGCGCCGGGCCTCTAGTTAAAAAATAAAATTTAAAAATAAATACATAAATTTATGTTGAGCAACAACGAAAAAGAGCTGCACATTTGTCAACTTAAATTGATTGACAGCTGTTAGTATAAAAAGTCGTCTCTGCAAGGTGCCTGGAGTTGATTCCTTGGTTAAAAAATTTATTTAGTTTGCATGCTTTTATTAATAAAAATGATAAATTTCACTCTTTATTAAATGCCTACTTCACCCAATGCTATGCGTACATTGTTGAACTTATTCCTCACAGCAATACATGGTAGGCCTTGATATTCCCATTTCATAAGATTTTGGAATGAGGCTCAGGCAGGTACCTCGCTTGGAGGGAATGAACAGAGTTATGGCCACCGATGTCTGCAGGAGTCTGGCGAGTGATGTCAGTGCATGAAGCAGGTGGTGGAATACAGCGTGGAGTCATGGGGACCAGGGAGCAGTGGCTAAAAGGGCAGCGGCTCCTCAGCCGCCGCACTCAGACGTCAGCTGGCTGTTGCTTGAGTTTTCAATTTTTCAGAAATACCAACTTCATGGAAATGTTTCAACTTCAAGAAAGCACCTTCCAGGCATAATGAAACATGCTGTGGGTCAGGTTTGGCAACTGGACCGACAGTCTTCACACTCTGGACGAAGTCCACAGAGGTTGGGGCAAGTGCTGAGATCTGAATGCTGACTCTGCCACATTCTGTGTTACTCTGAGCAGCTTAAACTTTCTGAACCTCAGTTTTCATCAAATCAGACTAACGGTAGGACTGGCATATACCTACAAGTGCAGGACAGTTACATGCTAGAACACATATGTCAGTATTAGACATACTGCGACAATCAGAAATTTTGATTTCAATTATATTTTGACATCTTGGAGAGTTTTGCTCAAGTGTTTAGCATATGCCTGTCACATAGAACATTCCTATTAAATGATTATATACTCATTATGATTATGACTTAAGGACATATAGCTAATAATTTTATTTCTAGGATTTGTAGCCAGGTCTTTGTAATAACAAATACACACTTTCCCCCAGTGTAATCCTGTTTTTCATAATTCAGTATTTTGTACTGTTTTGTTCCTAACTCTAGTTTTCCAATAATTTATCCCAATAGGAACTGATAACAACTTTATGAACCATGTAAACTTTTTTTTACTAAAAACATATAACTGATTAAACAAATTATTGCTTTCAATTTTGCTCAAAAAGTTCTTTTAAAAATTCTCTCTAGTCACTCTACATTTAAAAAGCCAAATTTCTCTTAAATGCACATACATCTCTCATTGCTTTCAGTGGGAGTCAAGAATCCAGAGATGGAATCTTGCCTGAATAATTTCAATTTTCTGTTTATTTATTTACAGCAGGAGATAATAAAAATGATGTTTTCTTAGAATGTATCAACGTTAAATCTTCTTGCTAGATGGTCAAGTACAAAATTATGATTGAAGCTCAAAGCAAATAATTTCTGCATTTTATTGGTAGACATGAAGATGCTTTCTTATAAATGAGCAAGTATAGCTGTAGGCATCAAAGATAACAAACAATATTGAGTAAGAGGAAGGGTTTTAATGAAGTGAAAAGAGTAGCCAAATAGGCAGCACAGCTGATAAATAGCTCTTATCTGTATCTTTTCATCTGACTGATATTTTTTATTAAGGGATACGATTAGTACAATGACATAATATTTTCTTTAATGAGATATTTTTATTAAAAAATTTTTAATGTTGGTATTATCGTAGGGTGTCCCCCTCTTCCCTGTCCTTCATCCCCCTCCCCCCCTCACTTAGCCGTCACCAAACTATTGTCCTTGACCATGGACTACGCATATATGTTCTTTAGCTATTTCCTTCACCTTCTTTATCCAGCCACTCCCCCTGCCCCCAACACTGGCCAGTCTGTTCTATGTATCCATGCTTCTGGTTCCATTTTGTTCATCAGTTTATTTTGTTCATTAGACCCCACATATTAGTGAGATCAAAGGGTGTTTGTCTTGCTCTGAGTGGCTTATTTCACTTAGCATAATACTCTCCAAGTGCACCCATGCTGTCACAAAGAGTATATTTTTATAGGAAACTTTATATGTCTACGTGCACGGTTATCCTATCCTGAAAGAGTTGGAAAAACATTAGCTTCTTCAGTGATGGTGACTGGGTAGAACAAACCACTGGATTTGGAAATGGAGGATATCGATTCAAGTCTCAGCTTTGCACATAAATAACTGTGATTTTTGGCAAATCACTCCCTGTATGATGATTGGAGATAATAAACCTGAACTACGAAGAGTGAGAATATTTGTGGCAGCATTTTGTTTTTATATAAAAGTGCAATAATTTTGCTATAGTTATTTTTATGTGATGATGATGATGGTATAGAGCCGTGGTTGGCAAACTGCGGCTCGCGAGCCACATGCGGCTCTTTGGCCCCTTGAGTGTGGCTCTTCCTAAGCCTTAGGAGTACCCTAATTAAGTTCATAACAATGTACCTACCTATATAGTTTAAGTTTAAAAAATTTGGCTCTCAAAAGAAATTTCAGTCGTTGTACTGTTGATATTTGACTCTGTTGACTAATGAGTTTGCCGACCACTGGATAGAGCATATATGACTTTATACTTTTCTACTAAGGAATTAAACAGTTTCAACTACTTTAGTAACAGACAGATACAATTTTAATTGTATTCATTTTGATTTTGGCCTCATAGAAACAGATAAGTTGAGCTAATCCATGCTATTTTTTTCTCCCCTAAGAAGTGAGAGTAACTTGGCTGGCAATAAAGAGACTAAAAATAAAGGACTTAAGTAGAAAACAGAGGTTGGAATAAGTAACATGAGGAATGTAAAGTGGAGATGATTAGGTATAAGTAAAGTGGATATTCAGATTGAAGAACCCTGCTGTGTGTAACTTAGGTGGCTCAAGTAGCTAATTTCTTTTTTGTGTATGTATGTATGATGTATGTATGAATGTATGAATGAATGTATTTCAGCATTACCCTATAGCAGTGATGGTGAACCTATGACACGCGTGTCAGAGGTGACACGTGAACTCATTTTTTGGTTGATTTTTCTTTGTTAAATGGCATTTAAATATATAAAATAAATATCAAAAATATAAGTCTTTGTTTTACTATGGTTGCAAATATAAAAAAATTTCTATATGTGACACGGCACCAGAGTTAAGTTAGGGTTTTTCAAAATGCTGACACGCCGAGCTCAAAAGGTTCGCCATCACTGCCCTATAATCTGGGCACAGGAGCAGAGACAAACAATATGCATTCCTAAAGTACTGGTAATTGAGGTCTTCAGGAAGAGGAAAAGAAGATGAACATATTGAGGGTTCTGGAGAGAAAATTCTTTACTTGAAGGACTGTGTTTAAAAAATAATGCGAAAGGAAATGGGGAAATGAAGATCTAAAAGACACTGCTTGCTGTAGAGCATATTTATCTATTTTAATAATTAACCCTTTTCCTTCCCCAAGGTCATAAAAATATTATACTATACTATTTTCTATTATTATTATTATTAATTATTATATCTATTTACATAAGTATCTACAAATCACTTTGAATAGATTTTGTCTGTGGTATAATGTAGAGATGATTTTTCTCTCTGCAGATATGAAGTTATACTGGTATCATTTACTGAAAGACTATTCTTTTTCTATTGCTCTGCAGGGGCACCTTTATTAAAATCAATGTCTGCATATACTGGGGGGAGGGGGCTGATTCTGTGCTCTTTATTTTCTTTCATTGGTCTATCTGTCTATTATTGTACCATTACCACACCATCTTAATTGTTATCATAATAATAAGAGGCGTCATGACCAAAATGACCAAATAGCCAGTCACCATGAGGTGATGGAGCACCTTTCGGGCCCTTCCCCGCGGCCCACAGACTCCAATTGCAGCAAGGTGGTGGCCGGTGGGCGGGCAGGGTAGTGGATGGGTGGGGTGGTGAGGAGGGCACAGCGAGATGGGCGCGGCTGCTAACATGGCTGCGAATGTGGTGGGTAGGAAGGTGAGGCACGAGCGCAGTGGATGGGTGGCTAGGTGGGTGGGGCTGCGAGTGTGGCAGAACGCGCATGGGTGAGAAGGGCCACACGATATCATGCGCTGGGCCTCTAGTAGCTTTATAATAATCATGGATGTCCCATAGAGCAAATTCTTTCATCTTTTCTGTTCAAGTTTAGTTTATCTTGGTTATTCTTGTCTTTTGCATTTCCAAATATAAACTGAATAATGCTTTTAGAATCAGCTTGTCAAATTACACACACACACACACACACACACACACACAACTATTGGAAGATTGACATCACATTGTATCTATAGATCACTTTGGGGAGAACTGACATCTTTATAATATTGACTCTTCAACCCATTATTAAAGATGACCCTCAGGCATCTAGATTTTTAAAATTTCTCTTAATAGTATTTTATAGCTTTCTGCTTGGAGATTTTGTATTCTCTTACATTTATTTCTAGGTATTTGACATTTTTGTATTTAAATATTTTTAAAAATTTATTTATTATGTCTCTAGTGTATATAAATTCAATTGATTCTTATATATTGGCCTTTATCCAGGAACTTTACTTCTCATTTTCCCCCCAAATTTTATTATGGAAATTTTCAAACATACAAAAAATAGAATTGTGTAATACCCAGTTTCAACAATTATAATTAGTTTTTGAATTGTCTAACCTCATATTTAAATATAATAAGTTTTATAGATTTTTTGAATTTTTCTATATACACAATCATACTATTTGCAAATAAAAATGCCATCTGTGTAGTGGTTATAGAACAACTTCAATAAGAGATCTAATCTCAGGTAAAGCAACTCACAGGTCAGCTGAACGTTCATGTAAGGATAAAGAAAACTAGGCCTGGATTCTTTCCATGTTGCTCAGGCTGGGTGATATTTGAGGCTAGCCAAGGCAAACTCATCGGGTACTTTCAAAACCCTCCAACAACACTGTATCATAAACTTAAACATGCTAAGTGACTAGATTTTAAGTGTTTTCAACACCAGAAAAAATGATAATTATGTGACTCAATAGAATTGTTAGCTAAAGTTACTATGACAATCATATTGCAATCTAAGTGTATCAAATCAATATGTTGTATACCTTAAACCAGTGGTTCTCAACGTTCTAGCCCTTTAAATACAGTTCCTCATGTTGTGATCCAACCATAAAATTATTTTCGTTGCTACTTCATAACTGTAATGTTGCTACTGTTATGAATCGTAATGTAAATATCTGATATGCAGGATGGTCTTAGGTGACCCCTGTGAAAGGGTCGTTCGACCGCCAAAGAGGTCGCGACCCACAGGTTGAGAACCGCTGCAACTTACACAATATTGCATGTTGAATGTAACTCAATTTAAAAAACCAAACCAAAACAGAAAAACACAAACAACACCTTATAGGGCTCTCCTTCTTGGTGACAAATGTGCCCAATTCTGTCTTCTTCCTATATGGCTGCCGGTGGGCAGACCACATGCTCCTGTGGCCCAGAACCATGGGAGCGCTGTGCCCGCCGTGGTCTGTGCCCATGTCCTTTAGGAATGCTCAGTCACACCTTGTCTACCTTTAATATCTTTTCCTCAAGATTCTGACCTTGTCATCCAAAGGCTGCTTGGTGATCCCAGATCCAAACTGTGCAGATACGTTTATTGACACAGTCTTGTGAATGGACGATGTTATTATACCACACTGCCTCCTTTTACTTTCATTAATCAATTGTACATTTAAATGACTTATTGTAGAAAACTGAGAATATACAATAATCTCTTTTTTTTTACTCTTAAAAATAATTTAGCATAAATAATGCTACAACAGATGTGTTGGGAATGATTCTTATTATGTGACAAGCAAATTAAGTGTGACACCTTTGACTCTAAATATTATGCTGATTAAGTGAAGTTTTGGGTAACTATAAGTCAAGCAACATTGTGGGCAGCAAAGGTACACTTACTAGTCAGTGTTTGTAATGATTGCTGGTGAATGCTTTCCAGGCAGGGGCGGGGGCTGGGGGGAAGGGGTGTGTGTCTGTGTGACATTTTTCTATTCACTATGAAAGAGAGACAATCTAGCTCAAATGATAAAATATTAAAAATAAAAAAGGAATTAAAAGTTAACTAGTTTGATTAGGGCAACTTATTTATAAAGTGGATTAAATATATTATTTTATAATTAAATAACTTTTCATGTAATTTTAGTAAAAAAGATTAGAGAGTGCTGATTAATAAAATACAATGCTTTAATCATATTTTAATATTTTCCTTTTCCAAGAAAATCTATATTAACTTATATTTCAAACATGCAATTGTTACACACATGAAACTGTGGGGATAAATGGAAATGAAGAATGTGTTCTTTTTGAACAAGGATTTCTTTTAACACATGAGAAGAAATAAGACAGTGATTGGTAAAGGATAATACTGAGAGAATTGACAGACAATCCAAGGGGCCTGTAAAGGGGGCTGTGGGAAAAATTACAGCAAGGAGAAAAAATTGTGTTAGAAAGATGTCCAGAAAAATAGTAAAGATAATCATAGCATTTTATTTTCAGAGTAAATACTAACATGACTCATGTTCCACAAAATAACTCAGGAGAAAGGAAAAGAAAGGGTCTTGATTAATTAATTTGAACTAGATTTCAGAAAGAAATGGTTTGACCCCGAAACAGGACATTTCCATTCATTTATCCATTCAATGTCAACATGTACTGTGTCTCAGTGCTATATTAAGGGAGAAATTCTATTGTCACCTCTGGTGAATGCAAGGAAAGTGGCCTGATAGAGGAAATTCACTCTTTTGTGGGTTTTTAGAGGGAAAACTAAAAGTGGTACAGGTCCTTGTTATAAATTTGATATATAATACATTTGATAATGAATTAAAATTATAATTCTCTGCAATCCCACTACACAGGTAGGAAAAATAAACTACAAAAAGGCATGTGGTCCTGGACCTCAGATTCCACAGCTTAGCTGACATTAACCTCATTATTGATGTTCATCTAGACTCTCATTAACCTCTGACCCATGCTGAACATGCTTCAGGTGAAAAGATTATATTGTAATATGAACAAATTACCTTGTTAAATATTTAAATGTTTACTAGTAGCACACAGGCCATGGTAACTCACACACAGTAGTTAGATATTAAGCTGCTATGCAATAACCTGTTAACTACAAAACGAATTTGACAACAGATTAATTTTTAACACTTTTAATTAACAAAGAATGAGCAAAATAAAGCTGAAAAATGGAGCCCACACTGAGTTTTAAATGGTGAGCAATGTGGAAATAGTAATTCTCTGTTTTTTTCTTTTCCATGTATGAAGATGATCCAGCATGTTAAACATGTTTTGCTTTTTAATATTTTCTTATCAGAAGTGAAACACCCACATTTATATGATTGTCCAGTTGTGCTATATGTTAAGATGGAAAATTATTGTAAATGAATAATGCAATTTCATCATGTAATAGATTTGATGGATAAACAATTAGGGAATGATAGAGTCCTAGTAGCAACTTCTAAAAGTAAAGAATGTCTAGTTAGAAAACATTCTCATTTTTGAAATAGGCTTTCTAGTTGCCCATGGATTTTTATTAGTCACTTGTTTCTTGCTTTAGGCCAAGTCTTAATATTAGAGATAAGATATAGCTATTATTCAAATACATACACACACGCACACTTCATCAAAGTTAGAACAAATTAAGCTTGGCTAAAATAACCATGTTTTCCATTAGTAGAAATTGAAAATGGTTGCCATCCCGATATGTACTAGTACCCATATATTAGTTTTTAAAATAGACAGTTATTATTAAATCACATTATCCTTTAAATTAAGAATACCATAGAAAACATTTAAAGAGGCAATTTTCAATTTCTTTCCTGCTTTTCAAAAATCTTAATTTTGTTTTTTCACACTTTAAAAAATTATAATTTATTGAGGTGAAAATTATATAACATAAAATTTATCAAAGGGAATAAGTCAGTGGAATTTAGTATATTCATGTTAATTACTTCCTTATTTAACTTTAATCCAATCACTTTCTGACAGAATACACTTATCATCCTTTCAATCAAAAGAACGTTGTCTTCTTGACCCTGTCACTCTCTGGTTCTAGCCAACGACCACCCGCTGTACTGTCCCCATTTCTGTGTCCAGCTTTGTGTCCATCCACTGAAAAATGCACTATGTGTATTGTTACCAGAAAATGAACATGGCTGAAGCAGAGACTGAAGGGACATCTTTCTGAAGCAAGTTTAGGGAGACTTCTGGTTTTGTTTGCAGAAGAAAAAGATGAATGGAGATCAAGGAATCATACAGGAGCTTCTCTGATACAGAGGAACCTTTGTTTTACTTCTTTCTCTTTGCTACAAGCTGGTCACCACACATGTGTAGGAATTCTGCTGTGAGGGCTCCGTGGGGAAATTTTCGCAGAAATCTTTCAGAAATTTTAAGAATTCATCACATCTCCCTTTTGACTCTTTAAAAAATATTTTTATTGAATTTATTGGGGTGACATTGGTTAATGAAATTATATAGATTTCAAGAATACAATTTTATAATACATCATTGGTAGATAATATTGTATGTTCCCCACCCAAAGTCAACTCTCCTTCCATCATCATTTACCCCTGCGTTACCCTCTTCTACCTGCCCCCACCCCAATAAATCTTAATTTTAAAAAAGTAGATAAAGAGAACTTGTCATCAATTAGAAATGGTTCATTAACATTTTAGGAATTTAGGATTTCTAATTGTTCTCATAAGAATTACTGATTTTTTTTTTTGGATGGAAGTAGGCTACTTCCACAAAGAAACTAAATTTACACAGTGAAACTTAGGTTCGTTTCAGAAATAAGTTTTGTAGCTTTATCTTTTGCTTCCATTCTCCCTTATCTAATTTTACCAGTCTAATGGTTGTCTGATTCATGGCACAGTTTCTGTATTTTGATGATACATCAAAACTATGACACGTTTTTCCTAGTATTCTTGGATGTATTTATACAAACTCATTTGGATAAATAGCTTATTAAAAAGTAATATCCCTCCCTTCTTCCTTCTCTCCCTTCCTCCCCCCTCCTTCCCTTTCTTTCTCCCTCTTGTATGCCCTTTCTTTTAAGTAAGTGATGTCCCCTTCACCTTATCTAATCAGATTTTTAAAAATATTACTCAGCATGTGAAATGACCTTTTAACAGCAGAGTAACCTAAAGTCTTTTCCAACCTGATAGTGACATTTAGATGGTTGTCTTTTTGTCCCTTTCTCTAAAGCAACTGAGTCTGGTTCAGTAACTCTCCTCCCGGAGTGATGATGGAGGGTGATGTGAGGTTAATGCTCTAAATACTGGCTCTGCCAGTGGTTTGTTGTGTTGTCATCTATTCTAGTCCCTTGTTTTTTCTCCCTCTTTCTCTGCCTTTCCCTCTTTCTATCTCCTTCTTTCTTTCTGTTTCTTTTGGCTAAAAAAGTGATTCTTATTAACTTTTAAAGTGATAAAATCCCCCTAGCAATTTTGATGCTAATATTGTCCCTGACCTAAATAATCACTTTAGACAGAAGGACCTCTGCAAATGTATGCAAAATGTGGCAGGGGTCTTAGCTCTAGCCCAAGTGTTGCCATTGCTGAGGTCCAAAGATGTGTGGGCCTGTCAGTTGGATTGTTGGGGTGATCCACAAAGCCTCTCTGTGAGGGACTGGGGATTTTTCTAGAGGATAACTTATCCAAGGTGCAGAGGGTGCATGATATGTTTTACTTGGTAACAATACCTCCAACTTCTGAGGGGAATGATGACTCTGGCAATACCTCAAGTGGCAGGATCTGTGAGTTAAAATGGAAAGACCTATTGGGGAAGCTAAGTATTTTAGCTGCAGACACCTGACATAATGTAATACACAAGGAGACAGAGACATTCTTATTCACTTCAAAAGCCTACAGCTGGCAACAATGGATTCTCATGGGGTCTGGAATGGACTCTCATGGGGTCAGGTGTGTTAGTAGTTGTGGGAGGCTGTGTCCAAAGAGAGTGGTGGTCCAGCAGGCGCGGTGCTTGGCAGATGGAGCTGTCTGCACCATTAGGGCAGCGGCATGCTGCAAAGGTGAAATTGTGTATCTGGGAAGCCAGCAGGTAACACATGTGGGTAACCACACTTATTTGTGAGCCAATTAGAGACACCTGAAATACGTAGAGGGCGGCACTTTGCAGAGGTCTACCAGTGGTCGGCAAAGTGCGGCTCGGCAAACTGCGGCTCGCGAGCCATATGCGGCTCTTTGGCCCCTTGAGTGTGGCTCTTCCACAAAATACCGACTTCTGCGCATGGGCCACGAAGTTTCAATCACACTGTACGTGCGCCCACATGTGGTATTTTGTGGAAGAGCCACACTCAAGAGGCCAAAGAGCCGCATGTGGCTTGCGAGCCGCAGTTTGCCGACCACTGGTAAGCTATTGGAGGGGAAAAGCAGTGATAGTTGAGTTATTACTACAAATTGAGTGTTCTTGCTACAAACTCAGTCTTACAAAAGTAGCATACAGTGCATGGCCATGCCTCAGTATTTAGTCCCCAAACCAATTTTTATTAGTATACTCTTTAATAAGATAGAGTAATGAGTGCTACAATGAGAAAAGACCCTGCCATTTTGATAAGGAAGAGGATGAATTGTGAAGTATGAGGGTAAAAAAAGCCCTGGAATTAACAAGGGTAATTAAGGTAGTAAAAGTGAGAGAAGCTGCTTTTCACATTACCAAATATATTTCAACTGAGCAAACAGGATAGTTATTCACATACATGTATTCACAGACGGCAGAAACAGAGCAACACTAACTATAAAAACTGACACTGGAAATTAAAGAGGAGGAAGTAGAATAGTTAATTCTACTCAGCCTAGTTTCTTCCCAAGTTTTTGAAAAATGATAGCAGATTATATAAGTAAAGCTAGAATAAAATTACTGTGAAAAATGCTAACTTTTGGTGCATCTTTATTATGTGTCAACTCACCTGCCATGCATACAAGACCATTAATTATTTTCTTCATGAACTGCCCACAGACTGGACAATCTTTGGGAACTAAAAGCGTTTCCTCATGCGTCGGTGCATGCTGACAGGGGTTGTCCTTTTTCTAAATTATCATCTGCTTGCCTGTGCAATTTCCGTGAGCAAATATGAGTATTTGCACACGCAAATGGAAATGCATGAAAATAATATGTGCTTGGTATTAGTGGGTCTAGCCAGGGTTTAGAGTTTTGGAGTTAAAAGCCATGGGTTTCTGAGAAAGCTTCACTTAGCAAGCACAATTCATGAACCTACGCAGGAGTTATAATTCCATTAGCTAAATATCCCTTGGTTATATATATGAATGATTTGGAATTGTAGAACACTTTTGAAGAACATTTTAATAGGATATTGTATAGTTAACTTTGGGCTCTAAAATACAGGGGGGAGCAAAAGTAGGTTTGAAGCTGGGAGTATGCAAAACAGTTCATTCTTGTATTATTATTATTATTATTGTTGTGTTATTTTCAATATGACCAACTGTCTAATTTTCCCCACTCTGTATTTAGTAATACCTTATGGTCTGAAATGTACTATAAATCTTTCAATTTCATTTTAAACTATCACTCTAAAGGTTATAGAATTATGAAAAACAAAAGTGGCAGCTAGACATTCAGGGTTATATTGCCAACTAATTTCAGAAAAGCAACATATTACAAAAATTATTATACAAAGCCAAGCTTCCTCTCAGAGGACACATAATATTTTAATATTTTAGGGCACCTATTCACCATTTTCCTGGTGCAGTATGCTAAGGCATCGATGTTACAGCTATACTTACACACATAGCTATACCTTGAGAAAGCTAGTGGTTTCCTCTGGTCTGAAAATCGCCCAGCCAGGGCTAACGAAGTGACCTTGGATGCCCCTTCCTCTCTTAGACCCTCCTAAAGCTGCTCGGCTTACAGACCCCTAAATCCGAATCTCACCTTCACAACACAGACACAGCATCCTAAAATACACTTTTCTGTTTGTATTTTCATAGCATCTTTTTCTTAGTTAAGCTATTCTGAAGCATTATTTAGAAATTCCTACTTCCTTGTTACATTGCTTCTGATTCCCATTCAACTTACCACATTTTTTTGAGTGAAAAAGAATATTTTACAAAGGAGGGAAGGGGTGTTTTAACATATCTTCAGGATGCCAAAAAACTCATGGCAAAGTGAAAAAACCAAACTGATCCACTGGAATTGTCAAAATCATGAATAATGGTTTAGATGATTTCCCCTCATTATTTTTTGTCAGTTGTTTTTGGAATCCATGGGACAAACTGCATTTTCCGTATATCCCAGCCCACAGGTAGCCTGTGCGGTGGGTGTGGTCTCCCCAGGGGCGTGGGCTGCAGTGGAGGCTGGTGTCAGGGGGCTGGGCTGGGAGCATTCAGTGCACAGCCGCAACTTCCTGTCCCCATGCTCTTCTAAAACCTTGCTATACTCTTTCAAAAGCGGAATCAAATTCTCTCTCTCTCTCTCTCTCTCTCTTTCTCTCTCTCTCCATCTGGACAAGATTGTGATTTGCTTATAACTGGTAGACTGTGGTTTGAATGACCCTATGTGATTTCCGAGGCTCGATCATAAAAGAAAGTGCACTGGCCGGGCACTCACTTTTGGAGCCCTGACCCACCATGTAACAGTGAATCATTGCCCCTTATTATGTTAGTTGCAATCTTTTTTTGGAAGTAGGGCAGATGTAGGAGAGACCACACTGCAGAGAGACCACAGAGGACATGTGACTACTACAATTACATCTTCCTTTTTTTGTCTAAGGCATCATCTCCACATGGCTATTTACAAAAAGACTCCTGACTTAATGAATTTAATTACACATCCTTCTGACCATGCAACCGAATCTTTCATCCCAAATTTGTACGGTTTCTCCTGTTTAAGAGCGTGGATGGAGTGCATAAACTTAAATAATCTGGGCTCTGATATTGGTCCTGTGACCAGAGGGTTTGATCATAGTTTGAAATATTCATAGTTATAAATGAATGAATACATTTTATAGGAAGATCCTACTTTTTCCTCCTCCCTCCTTGTCACTAAGATTCATTGAGGTTGCCCTAACCGGTTTGGCTCAGTGGATAGAGTGTCGGCCTGCAGACTGAAAGGTCCCAGGTTCGATTCCGGTCAAGGGCATGTACCTTGGTTGCAGGCACATGCCTAGTAGGTGGTGCGCAGGAGGCAGCTGATGGATGTTTCTCTCTCATCGATGTTTCTAACTCTATCCCTCTCCCTTCCTCTCTGTACAAAATCAATAAAATATATTTAAAAAAAGAGATTCATTGAGGTTTACTCTATTCTAGGCACTGTGCTAAGTACTTCACTTGCAGTATCTTCTTTAATTTTCATGGCAACCCTATGAGGCAGAAATTATCATATCATGTCTCAAAGAGAAAAACAAAGTTGAGAGAGATTAAGCTACTTACCTAAGTCACATAGAATTTTAACCCAGTTGCATTCAATGTCAAAGTCCCTATTCTTAAAAACTATGTAATACTCCTTCTGAAGATATTAATTGATGATTTTTTAAATAATAAAGTTATGAAAAAGCATTGGGATTTGACTCCCTCTGCTTTGTGATATGGCTCATGATTTACATCACATGATTTTAGGCTCTTCAAGATATATCTGAGATATTCAAGACACATTTATACAAATTGCCAGAACACTAGTAAGTTTTCTAGATTTTACCTTTCAATGGCCCCAAACATTTAAAGTCCCAAAACAATATGTTTGTGAAACAGACATAAAAATCATCTTGCTTTCTTCCTATAAGACAGATGTTAAAGAGATTGGAAAAAAAAATAAAATTTTTTTAAATTGATCTTAGAGAGAGGAAGAAAAGGAGGGAAGGAGAGAGAGAGAATGAGAGAGAGGGAGAGAAACATCAATGTGAGAGAGAAACATCGATTCATTGCCTCCAGCACGTGCTCCAACTGTGGATCAAACACACAACCTTTTGGTGTATAAGATTACACTCCAACTAACAGAGCCACACTGGCCAGGGTGGAAAAAAATTTGTAATACTACTCTTTTTACAATATTTTTTGCTTTGGAAAATATAGTTTTTAAATTAAAAATGTTATTTATGTTACCATTTAATGGGTTTATTATTCTTGTTTTAATTACTTAATATTCTATTAAATTAATTAATATTCTATTAAATTTCTCAGTTTTAATTTCCAGTACTGTAAATATCAATATAAACAAGTCTTTGAGTTCTGAGATGAAAATGTTTGAGACACAGACATAGTTACTTACAAATCTATGCACAGTGTATTTTTTGAAACCTATTATGCTCCAGCCCTGTGCTAGATATTGGAAATAATAAAGTAAACCTGACATCCAGTGCAGCCTTGGAGTAGCCACAAAGTTTGTTTCGTTGACATGTAAAGATAACTACATGATGCACAGTACCACTATGGCAGGTTTACAAACAAAATGCAAATCATTCTGAATTCAATTCAGAATCCTAATGACAGTCCCATAGCACCTGAGGGATTTCCAGCATCCCCATTTTATAGATGAAGAAACTGCTGCTGAGAGAGTGATGGGGCCAAGATTTGCAGCTAATGCGTGATGGACCAATGCAGCCAATTGAATCGAAAGGGTGTGTTTATAGTATTGTCAGAATTTCCTCACCTTTTTTTTTCTTTTTTTCATTCCAATGTTCTTGGATTGTATAATAAATATAAGTCTCATAGAACTCAAATTGTTAAAGAAAGTTAAACCAATAAAACTCTTTGGGGATAATTTGTACAGTGAATTAGTAATCCTTATTACAAGTAAGCTAAGTCACTTGGTATACATTATGTTTTAGAGAATGAGTGATTATTACTTATGTAACATCTTAGTATATGAGTTTCCCCTTTTGTGGGTAAAGAAAGATCATATTTCATTGATAAATTCAACATATGCAGTGCCTTAAACTTTAAAAGGAATTTCTGTTTCTATTTTGTTCAATTTCATTAAGATGAAAAAAGACTAAAAGAACCAAGCTCTAAATAAACATACAAACAAATAGAATAAAATGCAATCAATCCTCTGGGAAAATCACGGCATGCCAACTGGTATTATTTCACTCTGTGCAAAACCATGTCCATTTCCAAAGGTGCTCAGTGCAGTAAATGTGGCTCAGCAGAACTTTTATTCAATAAGGAAACCTTCATAAAGACAGACCTTGTGCGTTTTACTTGATCTGCTGTAGAAGTGCACTTCGTTGAAATATAATTTTTAAAAGCTTAGGAAGACATTCCCATATATTCAGAAATACCATTCTTGCAGCAGAAAAAAAAGCAACAGTAGCGTGTGAATCCTTTAATCTTGGGCATTCAAAAAGATCTGTTCAGAGATTGCAAGGCTGCTGACTCAAGTTAATATTTTCTTGGCTTGCTTCTGGGCTGCTAGCTCTCTTTGCATGTGCCTGATGATGCTGATGGAAAATGACATTTGCACCTGTTGTTGCCATCCTATGTTAATTAGCACAGTGCCCTAAGTAGTAACGGGGCCATCACACCCAAACAGAAGCCATTAGCATATTGCAGCTGTCATGACTAAGAACGGTACCGGGGTTGGGAAATGTGTGCACCCTGCATATCTTGGCTCAGTTAGCAAGCTCTCCCAATTGGAGTCACTGAGAGAAGAAAACGAGTGTGGGATGTAGCCAGTCAGGAGTGAAAGAATACATTTTACTGCAGGTTCACTTTCATGTATTATGCATAGCCTTCAAGGTCACTGCATGATCATTTATAAGATTTTAATGACATATCAAAGTGGAAAGAGTGGAATGTAATTAATGGAATCTTATTGAAAAGATAGACAGGTATAATAAGAACGTCCAAACATAACGCGATCTTCTAAATTCTAGAGCTAAGTAGAAAACAAAATATCAAAATCATACTTGCAGCAAGGAGGCAAGTGCTACCATATTGAGATAGCACTTGATAATCAAAGGCCTTGAACTCTTTTCAGCAATACAACAATTCCAAAAATTAAAGCACAGGAAGAAGTTTCTGTAAGAGAGTATTAGAATGCACAGATCTTTGCTAAACCCAGAGGAGGCAGATGACCTACTCCAAGACTTCAAGAAGAGATTCTATTAAGTATGTATATCTTCTATGAATCATTGGAAGAGGGCATGCAGGTCAGCTACCTTATGCCAGTGAGTACTCTATTCCCCAGAAGGTGTTTTGTTCAACATACACTCAGGTTTCTTTGAAGTTAGTTTGGTTCTATATATTTTTTAACTTATAAAAACTGTTCAGCTCACACAAATGTTGGTGAAAATGTAGTTGCATAACATAGGAAAAGTCTAGATTTCTAAGTACCTAGTTAATCAGAAACTTCACTCAACTGACTTTTTTTTTTTTGTATTCAACCTAGGAGGAAATGAAAAGGAATTAAGTGGACTAGAAGGGAGATATTCTGAGATTGATATTCATACTACTAAATTTTCCAGAAATGTATACCCACATTTTTGTTCAGGGAGAACTGATGTTAAAAATAATGATCCCTAGGCCCAAAGGACTTTGAAGTCTTTCATGATTCATCAAAGAAAAATAGATTTCATTCAGCATAGTGTTGTAACTAAGGCAAGAATGTGTGGTATGGTTTAAAAAGATTTCCTAGCTAATAATCTTGGGGGAAGAATAACTCTGTTTAATCACTAACTCCAAAATCTAGATATTTAATTCCTTAAACATTCTGGTTAATTTTGTTTAGTCCCAAATTCTGTCTTTTAAAAAGCAAGTTGTTTGATGTGAGTAAAAGTTTTTTTTCAAGATAATATTCAAGAATGGGACCTGTACTTACCCATACTCAAATAATTTAGTTAATTTCATATGTATATGAGTATATGGCAGAGGGGATGGGAAACAGGTAAGCCAGTTCAATTGAAACTACACCAAATATTGATTGGCTGAATGACTAAATTTTTTAGTTTTGGTAGTAGTAGTAGCTTTGGGACAAAAGAGAAAAACCTTTATGTATTTATAAGGCTATCATAAACCAAGACAAATACTAGCATTTAAAAAATTTGTTTACTTGTCATAAATATATTCAGTAAAATCATAGACTTTTATTGATTATCCTGGAATCCTATATAATAAAGAGCTAATATGCTAATTAGACTGAACAGCAGAACGACCATCCAGATGACCTTCTGGACAACCATCTGGATGACCTTCTAGATGAAGCCGAGGCTGTGAGGGGCTGGCTGAGGCAGCCAGGGCTGTGAGGGCCGAGCTCCTTGTACGAATTTTGTGCATCGGGCCTCTAGTTTTTATATAAATGTCACACAGTGCTTTCAAAATCGTATTCTATCTTCTGGTTTAATGATAGAAAAATTTACTGTTTGAAACAGTTGATAAAAAATGAAAAAAAGATCCATACTTCTGCAGATATGTTATGGACACAATATTTGGATATGAAGAAATAACTAGAAATAATGGCCAGATATTTAAAATTTTCACTAAGATATTTTATCTCATTTAATCAACTCTAGATAAGTAAATAGCTTGGTTAATATCAGTGATACATTTTAGAACAGAAATTTGTCTCTGCTCCCAGTTCAACACTGGGGTCATAAGAATGCTGTTTTCTTAACTGCATTATTATACAAGTCATTACTAATACGTCGTCTTCATTCTGTAGCCACAAATACCAGCACTATGATTTACATATCTCCCAGCCATGACTCAACAGAATTTGGTATTTGGGGGGAGAAAGCAAATAATCATTTTAACCTAATCAACAATGCTAGACATAGGAGATAAAAATAATTTAAAATTCATGAAGAAACCCTCTTCCCATTTTTAAAAGGTTAAGTTCCCCTAAGCTATGAAAGAAAAACACCCTCTGAAGACCTAGGGAAGCAGTAAACACTGGTGGCAAGTGACAGGCATTGATCCTCCCTGGCTGTGCCTGTCATGTCTCTAAATTTTATTTCCACCATCTCTAGAAGGCGAGGAGCAGAGGGAGTGGGCGCCGGACGATGGCCCCAGGGCTTGGTACCCAGGTCTCGGACTTTTCCTCAATTAGGAGGCCTCCCTGCTTGATGGAGAGACGTGCGTCTGACTGGGGGCTTGGACAGTTGCGAGGTATTGATTAGCCATAATGTGAAGTCAAATCTGAATAAAAGAGCCCCGTGATCAAAAGACCTTCATCGGAGACAGCATGCCCTCTAAGTCAAGGGTCCGGTGAAGCTGACGCGATCCGTTTCCTTTCTGAGCGAGAGAAGGCCCGTTTCTTTGTAAAGGCGCTCTTGATAAGAAAGTCCAGTGGACCGCCTGTCAGAAACGCCTAGGCTTCAGATCTGACAGGCGCTTGTTAGTTTTTCAACCAGATCACTCACAGAGAAGAGGCGAGGAGATTGCTCATCCTGCCGCACGCCAGCCCTGCACTGGGAAGCTACACCGCCTCCTTCTACATGAAAGCAAACACAGGCCGACCTGACCCGGCGTGGAAAACATCCCTCTCCACCGTGCTGGCCCCTCCACGCAGCACGCAGCGCCATCACCAGTGAAAGACCATGAACAACCAGTCCATGGCTTTTAATTACATGTTACCAAGTATTTCTCTAGAAAGTAATACCTTTGCTTTCTTTCGTAGGATCTATTATTCTGACCTCTTTAATTAAAAAAGAAAAAGTCTTGGTGCCTTTCATTTTTAAGACAGTTTTTAAGACGGTTCTATGCATCGTCTGCCTTTTTACCACAGTCCCGTGAAGTAGGAAGTCCAAGTATCATCCTCATGTGAAGAATGTAGAAACAGAAATAGAGATATACAGAGGCCAGGGGCTTGTCCACCGTCACACAGATACCGTATGGTCGTCAGGATTAGAACTCAGGCATCCTGATTCCTGGTCTGGTTTTTATCACAGAACTAGAATTAAGCCATCCTGACGCCCCAATGATACATTTGCATGACTGAATGCTGTATAAGTAGCCTTGTTTCAGAATTGCCATACTTTAAGGACCTATTTCAGCAACGACTGTATTTTCTCTAAAGTTATTAAAAAAAAGTTATTGAGAATAGAAAGTGTTTTCTGCATTCTTGCTTCACTTAGTACATTACTATTAATTGGTAATGAATCAAACTCATATTCCTTCTGTGATGTTCCCCTTCTCTTCCATTAGTCTCTTAGTATGCATGTATGCATTCATTCAGTCGTGTACTCTCCTGAGTCTTTTTTTTTTTTTAAATATACTTTTCTTGATTTCAGAGAGGAAGGGAGAGGAGAGAGAGATAGAAACATCAATGATGAGAGAGAATCATTGATTGGCTGCCTCCAGCACACCCCCTACTGAGGAGCCAGCTCGCAACCCAAGCATGTGCCCTTAACTGGAATCAAACCTGGGACCCTTCAGTCCACAGGCGGATGCTCTATCCACTGAGCCAAACCATCAAGGGCTCTCCTGAGTCTTAATTTCCCTGTGTTTCACACCTGTGTTTGTCCTAGTCACTGTTGTATGCCCGAATTCAGCACCATCACTGGTCCAAATGGATATATAATAAATATCAGTCACAGGAATAAGTGAACAGATGAGTGAATAGAAGTCCCAGAAGCTCATAGGAGAACAATAAACAGAGTAGATATTATCGATAAAGTTCTCTATAAGTTAACAGCATACACTTGTGAAAACTCCTCTCTCTCTCAAAGTTTAAAGAACTTCAATGGCGCTTTGGAGACTCTTACCGGAGCTTAGACTCCCTTAGGACAGTAAACCACGTCTTGTTCACTTTTGTATCCCCACCTGCCTGGCGCGGAGGAAGCCCTAAAAATGTACTTGTTGAGGTGACTGTGGAAGACAAAGTCTTTCTACTCTTTTTCCCTCCTCTGTTTCTAATACACATATAAACATAAAGTAGTAACGTTTATGAAGTACTGGGACAGCTAAGTTGCCATTCACTTAGTGTGCATTATTACTTTTATTTCTCAAATAACTCTAAGAAGTAGGTACAGTTACTCTTCCCATTGTACAGATGAAGAAACTGAGGCTCAGAAAGGTCATAGGACTTGCCCCAAATCTCATAGTTAGTAAGTAGAGCCGTGTTTTGACCCAGATCAGATTCCAAGGTGAGCATTCTTTACTGTTCTACTAGATCACCTCTCAGGCATATTGCACTGTTTTCTTTTTAATGAGGAATAAATAGTAGCAAACACATGCAATACTTACTATGTGCCAGTCAATGCTCTAAGCACTTTGCATATATCAACTCATTTAATCTTTATGTATCCTCACATCAACCTTTGGAGGAAGATTCTATTTTTATCATCACTGTGCTGATAAGAAAAATGGAGGCACAGAGAGCTTAAGTAATATGTCTCAACTCACACAGCTCAATAAGGTGGAATGGGGATATGAACCCATGCTCTCTGGCCCTAGAGTTGATGCTTTCATCTGCCATGGACTACTGACTCTTGATGAAGTTTGGACACTAGTCAGGTTTTTCTTTAATTCATAATACTGATCGCATAATAAAAAGCTTAACCCATGATATTTTAATTTATAATACTTAGCCCATTCTGAGGACTACCTAGCATACATGGTCTAGACCTTTCACTTGAAATTTACCCCAAAGTGTGGTAATGTTTTTCTTGTAGTATCCAATCTCTTTAACTAGATTTTTAGCTTCTGGGGGAGAAATGGCTGCCAAATCCTTAGCTTAAGAGTTTAAATCTACTATATTTCCTTCTTACAGGTTTTAACATGATTAGAAAGCCCTATTATAATACATCAGAGAATATGAGGTAGCTTGAAGATATTGATATGCATGGTTAAGAGGGTAAAATTATTTTATTTATTTACTAGAGGCCCGGTCACAAAAATTTTGTGCACTCAGGGGGGGGTCCCTCCACCCTGCCCTTGGCCTTCTTGCAGTTTGGGGACCCCCTGGGGGATGGCCCCCCTGCTTGGTTAAGCCCCCCTCCCTGGGGAAATGGGGCTTAAGCTTGGAAGTCAGCCATCACTTCTTGCCAACCCCGGGAGGCCCCCGGGGGAAGTCCCCCTTTGCCCCTGGGGAGGAAGGCCTAAACCTGCAGTTGGGCATCCTTAGTGCCTGCCGGAGGAGGTGGGAAGAAGGCTCCTACCACCCCCGCTTACTGGCAGTCGTCAGCCTGGCTTGTGGCTGAGCAGAGCTCCCCCATGTGGGAGCGCAATGACCACCAGAGGGCAGCTCCTGCATTGAGCGTCTGCCCCCTGGTGGTCAGTGTGTGTCATAGTGACCAGTCATTCCCAATCTTTCTGCTGTTAGGGTCAGTTTGCATATTACCCTTTTAGTATATAGGATAGAGGACTGGTGCATGGGTGGGGGCCGGCTGGTTTGCCCTGAAGGGTGTCCTGGATCAGGGTGAGGGTCCCGCTTGGGTGCCTGGCCAGCCTGAGTGAGGGGCTGATGGGTGTTTGCAGGCTGGTCACACCCCCTTCAGGGTGGGGGTCCCCACTGGGGTGCCTGGCCAGTCTGGGTGAGGGGCTGAGGGCCGTTTTCAGGTTGGCCAAGCCCCCCGGCAAAGGAAGCTCCCAGCCTCTCCTTTTTTATTAGATTAGATTTTCATCCTCACCCTTAGGTATGTTTTTAGTGATTTTGAGGGAGAGAGAGAGAGAGAGAGAGAGAGAGAGAGGTGAGAGAAACATAGATCAGTTGCCTTCTGCACATGCCCTGACCAGAGATGGAACCCACAACTTTTGGTGTAAGTATGACGCTCCAACCAATGAGCTACCTGGCCAGGGCAAGGCTAAAACTATTTTAGACATTTTGGAGTTGTTACTTCTTAGAGATTTTTGTTGTAAAAAAAATGGTATTCACCAGTATGAAATTCTAGTGCCACAAGTAAAATTATTTCCTTCTGATATATGTCTTATTCTGCTAATATAAAGAGAGAATGGTAGGAAGTAAAGAAAAAAGCTATATATATATATATATATATATATATATATATATATATATGTAGCCTAATAAAGAGGAAATATGCTAATTGACCCTCACACCATTGCAAAGATGGCGGCGCCTCAGCCAATAAGGAGGGAATACGCTAATTGATTGCCCTGCCCTCAAAGATGGTGGCGCTCACAGCCAATAAGGAGGGGATATGCTAATTGACTGCCATGCCCTCAAAGATGGCGGTGCCCACAGCCACAAGATGGCAGTGCCCAGTCCCCTCAGCCCTGCCAGGGTGGCAGGTGCGTGGCAAGGCTGGGCCCGCCCCCAGGTGGGCCCAGCCACTCCACGCACCTGCCTTCGGAGTCCCCAGTCCCCTCAGCCCCCCAGCCGCCCAGTGCCGGCCCGAGGCACAGGCAAGTGTCAGATGGCGGCTGCCCAGCCGCCCAGGCCACCCGAGGCTCAGGTAACCAGGGCCAGCCAAGGCTTGTGCTGTTGGCAGTGGCAGTGGCAGAGGTGTGATGGGGCATTGATTTGCCCTGATCGCCAGGTTGCCTCCCATTCCTGAGGGCTACAGGACTGTGAGAGGGGGCAGGCCAGCCTGAGGGCCTCCCCCCTCCAGTGCATGAATTTTCATGCACCGGGCCTCTAATATATATATATTAGCACTTCTTGAAAAGCAGCCAGAATATTGTCTGACATTCAAAAGCATAGGCAATACCTCCCAAACACATGTTGAAATACATTTGATATTAGGCCAGACCAGACCATTTATGGTTCATGGGAGATACTGAGAAGATCCTCATGTTTTGCCTGAAACTCTCTATGTGTCTTTATTTACACAAAGCATCTTTTATCACCATGTTTTGCAAAACTTTTCTTCCCAGATGTTAACCCAATGATAATACATGGAATGTCAGTACAAATGTCAATTTAGGTGTGTTTTCATTTCAATTGATACCAAGAAACCCTTTCAAAAGGAAACAACTGTGTTTTTAGTGCTTTCTTGGCTATTGCAAGTTTGACAGCCAATAAGACTTGCTGTTCTGTATAATCTGGGTCAGCTTCATTAGTTGCCTAGTAAAGAGATTCCAGGAGTGTCCAAATATAAGACATTTCACATTATGAGATCTATTTGTTTAGCTCAGTGGAGGTGATTTTGTCCCCCGGGTGGTGTCTGGCAATGTCTGGAGATAATTTTGTTTGTTTTGTTAATTCTCACCTGAGGATACTTTTTTCCATTGATTTTTAAAGAGAATAAAAGGGAGTCCAGCCAGTCTGTGTGGCTCAGTGTTGAGCATTGCCCTATGAACCAGGAGGTCCTAGTTCAATTCCCAGTCAGGGCACAAGCCCGGGTTGCAGGCTCCATCCCTAGTAGGAGATGTGTAAGATGCAGCTAATTGATATTTCTCTTTCTCCCTTTCCCTTCCTCACTCTGAAGTCAATAAAAATATATTTTAAAAAATTATTCCTAGAAAGAGTGGAAAGGAGGAAAAGAGGGAGGGAGGGGAAGAAGGAGAAAGAGAAAGAGAGAGAGAGTGAGAAGAGAGAGACACAGAGAGAGGCAGGGAGAGAGAGAGAGAGAGAGAGAGAGAGAGAGAGAGAGAGAGAGAGAGATTGGTCGCCTCCAGTAGGCTCCTGACCCAACTCGGGGCTGGGGATCGAACCTGCAACCTAGTTACGTGCCCTTGACAGGGAATCGAACCTGGGACCCTTCTGCTGAAGGGCTGACTCTCTAACCATTGAGAAACACCTGCCAGAGCCTGGAGACAAATTAGATTGCCATGCCTGGGAGTGCTACAATAGGTCGATTCTGCTAAACATTGTACAATGTGTAGGACAGCTCTCCCCTCCCCCGCAGCAAAACTTAACGGTTTACTAGTAAAATACTATGGTGCCATAGTTCAGAAATCTGCTTATGTTAATGCCTCTGGCTCCCTACTCAAAAGGGCCAGTGACTTTAAATTAGAGAATATTAACGCTCCAAATCATATTAGTCATTTACATTCTAGTGTGAGTTTACCCTTACCTTTGACCAAGAAGATTTTGATGGGGTCTCGGAGGTGCTTCAGGGAGGGGGAAGATGTCTAGAGACACTGCTTGGGGGAGTGACATCATAGTAGGAAGAGAAATAATGCAGAAAGAAGAGGCTGAAGGCTAAAGAAGACTACATTTTTCTTTACACACAGCTTCTATTATAGTCTAGAAAATAAAGAATAGAGATGAGTATGCATATAGAACATTATACACATATGGAGTTGGATAATAACATGCTAGCAATCAGAAGTCAGCATAAAAGTGTTTGAGGCATTGTTATGACCCTTAAGAATCTGACCTGTACCTACCAGTCTAAATTTCTATTTCTCTCCTATGTGATTTCTCTTTTTTAGCCTGAAAATATTCTTTGAACTTTATTGTCTCCACTATGGCTTACATTTCTTGCTTCTGCCTGAAATACATTTTACTTTCCTTTCTGTTGTTTTTGTATTATGAATGGCAAAGAATTTTACATTGCAGGCCAACTCTGACCAATTGTTTTTGGTTAGTCCTGTGTTGAGGAGTCTGCGGCACAATCTGGGTTCAGTGAGGAAAACTGCCTTTAACTATGTATAGAATGGCCTGGGAAGGAGTTGTGCCTCAGTCATGGCCAAACATCTGCCACTCCAGACTTACCATTTCAGGGCTCAGTGATGACCTCATGAAGTCTGCCCTAACTAAATCAGCTCTCCTCCAAATTTCTGCAGCATTCCTAGGCTATATCTCTCATTTGGTACTTAACCTAAAGTGTGGTGATGTTTGTCTTGTAGTGTCCAATTTCTCTAACCAGATTTTAAGCTTTTGGAGTAATGAGGACTCCGAATTTGAAATCCCAAATATTGAAGAGTTGACTCCTACTGTACTGCATTCGCCTTTCACGCCCTCTGCCAAGGGATATATCATTGGCACTATCCAGACTTACTGATCTAAAATCTTCATGCAAGAAGCTTGGGTATGCATTTATATGTAAGTGATTTATACTCACCCCTGGTTTAGAACTACCTCAATGCTATTGATGACCATGTTCTTTTCAAGTTCTAATTTTCTTCTCCTATGTCATTGCTAATGCTGTGTTTTTTTTCCTCCTGAAGGCTTTTCACATTTTGTTATTGTCTTTAAAACTCTAATTATTCTTTCCAAGTCAAGCTCAGAGGCTACTTTTGTTTTGAGTCTTTCAATGTTCATTTAGAGTAAGAAACTTTCATTTACTTCTTTGAGCTTTTCTAGCCCCTAAAGAGTATTTGTAACATGATCCCTGTCTAGAGATGATTAATGTACACATCCCATACTTTAATCTCTAATCTCTTTGGATTCAGAGATCACATCTTATGTACCAAAAAGTGATCAATTCAGTTTTTGATCAATAACTTAATTAATAAATTTAGTGTTGTTATAGCCTCTTGTTTTTACTGTATTGCCAAATAGAAAATATAATATCACAAAGGTAGCCCTTGATGGAATATTTTAAGTCATGTGTTTGTTAGTGTAGTTGAAAAATCTCCTTCACAATGTCTAATCACTGATTCCGATGGTATGCCAAATTATAGCCTTGTGTAACATTGCCTTATTTTGTGTCTTCCATGATACAATTATTTCAGGTACTGTTTTAGGCACAGGAGGAACTGGCATTAAACAAAATTCTTAAAGGAACTTATACACTGATAAAGAAGACAGCGATGTGATACTCTGACAGCTTATGTATGGGGTACAGTGGGGAGAAATGGAGGGGTTGATTCATTTCAGGAGAAAAGAGGTTAAACAATTTCAATGTCCCAGTTTATTTCAATGTTACACATATACTAAAATGCATATTATGGGCCAGAAACTGTCCAAGGTTATGAGAAGAGATAAATATGGTATGAGTAGTAGATTACAGAGCAAAAAAGTATAAGACTGGGGACCATCTGGGGTGGGAGTGCTGAGGAAATTGGAAAAGCATTCCAAGCAGAAGGAAAAAAGGGGTTATAGTAGAAAATAGAATGAAGCAGCTGCATCTTTGAGTGATTACAAATGGCAACATAGCATATTCACAACTAGAACATAGGATATTAGGTTGTCTGTTCATGGAAGAGACTGTAAAAGGAGCCAGAGGCAAGTTAGGAAAGATTTTATATCACACATAGGAGGGTTGGGACTTGGTCCCATAGGCAATGAAAAGATAGCAAAGAGCTTTAATCTTGAGAACATGATTGGGTATGTGTTTTAGAAAAGTCACTCTAGAGGCCATGAATAATCCAGTGCACTAGTTATGACATTAACATATGAGAGAACCTGATGTTCCAGTGTACCCTCCTGAAGAAAGGCAGGGGTATTTTCTAGGAAGCATCTTTAGCACTAAGCTGGAATAATTATGCATAAATAACACAGACAAGAATTGTACAGAACCCAAGGTATCAAGGAATTTCTTTTCTTAATAATGCTCTTACCAATGTAATGGCTGTATTAATGTTGATGTTTTATTAGTCAGCACTTTCATTTGCATAAAAGATTTGTAAACATGACTGCTACTGTGTGTGGTTGTGAAGAGAGCTGGACTAGAATAATGAAAGTGCTGACAGATGCAACAACTGTGCCTTCATCCCCAAACTTCAATAGCTTCTTATGAGGAAACATGCTATTTGTGGATCCTCTTATTCAAAAACCCTTTTTTCCCAACATTTACTGAAGAAGAAAAAGGACCTAGGCCAGGTGTTTGATCCTTAAGGTGAATCATTTTGTCAGTTTGCTTACTAGTTCATCTAGGAATAATATATAAAAGCATGGCATTCTGTGGGTAAGTCAGAGAGGCAAATGATCCTCTTCTTTAGTTTCATACATCTATGCTTGAAACACATGTGGAGACTTACTATTTGCTTTCTACTATGATGCCACACACCCTTCATGTTCTTACTACTTCATCAGTTGCTTCCCAGTCCTCTTTTCTAGTTCCTTCTACTCTACTTGATCCCCCAAATTGGAATGATCCAAGATTTGGCTCTAGGATCTCTTTTCTTCAAGAGTTGTAAAGCCCAACTCTATGTTTTCAGCCCTATTATCTCTCCTGAACTCCAGCATCATATATCCTAGTTATTACTTGACATCTTCATGAGGGTGTCTACTAGTAAGTGGCAACTCAAATTCAACATGGCTCCAAAGAGGACATGATTCACACCCCCAAGCTTTTCTTTGCCTCCTCTCAGTGAACTATTTAACAAGTTACTAAAGGCAAATTATAATTTACTTCTTGTTTCTTTTATCATATCTACTTCAAAAGCTCTAGCAAGTCCTTTCAATTCTACAGCTAAAGTATATCCTAATCTCTTTCTATCTTCATCACTCCTACTCTAGTTCAAGCCAGGATAAGTGTAGTAGTGCCTGGATTATCACAATGTTCTCCTAAATGGCTCTTTTTTATTATACAATGGAATACTACTCAGCCATAAGAAAAGAAAAAAATACAGTGGGGCCTTGACTTACGAGTTTAATTCATTCTGAGACCGAGCTCATTAAGGAGCTCGTTAACTCAAATTACTCTATCAACTCAATGCAAAAAATTGGCCGAGAGACAGCTGATATCTCAAAAAACTCATTAGTCGGGACACTCGTAAGTCAAGGCCCCACTGTACTGCCAATTGCAACAACTTGGATGGCTCTTGAGACTATCATGCTAAGCAAAATGGGCCAGACAGAAAAAGTTAAGAACCATATGATTCTACTCATATGTGGGATATAAAACAAAATGGCTCCTTATGTTTGTTCGTAACTTCACCCTCCTCCACATAAGTAATCCTCCACAAGGTGGTCAGAATATCCTTTTTAGAAAATAATCATAAGAAACTCAATCCTGCTCCACAACTTTTAAGGCTTTTGGTTACGCTTAGTTGTCATAAAATCAAAAGCATTTTTGGCTCCCGCCCTCCTTGATAATCTCATCTGGCTCCGCCTCACCGGGTTTTCACCCCACTTCCCTTATGGCTCCTCCTCAGTCTCTGTGTCTGGTCTCTCCTTTCCAGCCACACTGCTCTTCTCTCCATTCCTCCAGGATGCTAAACTCATGAAGTCCTGGAACCTTTGCTCCTACTTCCTCTTGGATTGTTCACCCCTAGGTCTTTCATGGCAATTGGTCTCTTAGAATAAATGTCAGCATCTCCTAACCACCTATATAAAGGGATCATCTGCTAATAGAATATTTTCATTTTCTTCATAGCAGTCATCTGATATTTTCTTACCTGATTATTTATATTTCTTTCTTGCTTTTCTTCACCAGAAGAAAAAACCTTAAGAGCAGGAATTTTTACTCAACTTATTTAAAACTGCATCCCTGACATGTAGAACAGGGACTGGCACATAGCAGGTGCTTAAGAAACATTGTTGATTAAATACTGTTGAATAGCCATTGTGGTATAGATGGCGTTGGGCAGTAAACACACATCTTACCCTCTTTGGGGAATACTAAGAAGTGATCTGTTGTCCCTTTCCTAATTAAGGTTCCAGACTTTTACTCACAGACAGAAGGAGAAAACCATTAGAGCAGTCTCAGTAATAGTCTTTTTGCCCTCAGGTCAGGGTGTTACAGGGCATGGGCTTAACCTAGAGATTTCCCGCCTCTAATGGAAGATGGAGGGTTTAATGTAAGGATTAAGTTGGGGATAACCAGCCATAAAGCTTTTCAAAATTATTAGAGGGTTGGGAGGTGGATGATGAGAGAAGTGGGAGTATTTTTTAAATTACTTATGAAGCACTAGACTATTCTGCGCTCCATAACACTCCATGTTCTGCTCAAGAAATTCAGCATCTGCCCTCTCTACCCTCTGGGTGAAAGATGGGCCACACTTGGCATCGAACATGTACCACATTTTGAACTGTGCTTCTTTTAAAGTTAAAGTGTATGACAATGATCAAAGGGGTAATACAAATAGAAAGTAATTGTGATGTTGCTGATTGGTGGGTGTACCAAAAGCTAACAAAGGGAATGCCAGCTAAAATGGTGTAGTTATTCTCCTTCAGTAAGGAAACTTACACAGATAAGAAGTTATTTGAGTTTTCCTTATCTTAGGGCAGACCACTTGTATTCTGTGATGTTCTTGAGGACCCTTTTTCTATCTTCCTCACATATAATAAGACTGGTGGAGTAAATATTTTCTACAACCAGAGCATATTGTTTTCTGATCTAAATAGGTATAACAAACCCTGCTAACACCAGGGCTGCTCCTAGAATAAAAACAAAACAAGGATGTTTCATGTCAATGCTGGGTGGAATATTTGGTTTCCTGGCAGAGTTGATAAAGGAAACTTTATCCAAGAAGAATGCACTATAAAATTTTCAACATAAGGAAAATGAATGGTCACAATATAGAAGGTTTTGGAGCTTCCATGGCTTTAGATACTAGAAAATCTGCTGCCTCCACACTTTCCACACCTTTTCCTCAGCAAAATGTTACACAATTGTGCTGAGAACACTTGTGGCCTCTAATGGCCAGATAATGGACCACAATAAAAGTTATGGGTCCCCAGCTGGGTTGAAGCTCATAATGGTTGGCAAGGTCCATTATTTCACCATTAGGATCTACAGAAAAGGGAAACAATTGTCAACCAAAAAGAAAAAAAATGTCATTGCACATATTCCTCTTATTTGAGGGGGAAAAAGTCTAATTCTGCAAAGTGTTGGTAGTGATTTTCCTATGTAAACAAGCTTTTATAATCCTACCTTGCATCTATTTTTAGAAAGTTTAGAATGCATAAATGCATTGTATGTCAACTCAAGTTGATGGATTATGGTTATGACTTTATACTGGATTTCAAAGTAAGTAATAACAATTTTCAATGTTTTTTAAATAGATAAATGAATGAATGAATGAATGAATGAATGAATAAATAAATACAGTAAGAGAAAAGATAAATAATAGATTTGGTTCAGGTTAAATGTCTGAATGATTTTTCTCCTTCCTCCTCAATCCAAGTATGTTCCACAACACAACATACAATAGTTTTAATATTATCATATATTCTGGAGATCTTTCTCTGCTTTAGTAAAAGCCAAACCCCTTTCAATTATGAGGATGGTAAGTTATTATTTCAGTGTCTTAGTAAGATTTATTTAGAAATCAATAAATACATCTTTAGCCATTTCATTTAGCCTTCAGGGACTCTTGATATTTTAGTTGTGTCTTCTAGTGAACATAATGGTGACATGATATCAATATCCTTTCTTTTTTTTAAAACATGATATACCTATCTCTTTTCTCTTGTCTCTCTTACCTTTGAATGAAACTAGAGTAAATGTAGAGTAATCCATTTTCTATTGTGTGTGTTTGGGATAGAGGGATGGAGGCAGGGGAGATTGACATGACCAGCCACATTTTGTGAAACTTGAGATCTATTCGAATCCTAAAATTTTCCCACCTGAGAGACTGAGAAAATTACCTAATTGAAGCTCTTTCATATTAAAGGAAAGTACAATGTGATTCTCAGGTAGCTCGGAGTTTTAATCCAGTTGCATAATTAGCCTTAGTTAGCTGATTAGAGATGCAAATTTTAATATACTTTATTTGGAAATTTAAACATTCTATCTAAAAATAATATTCCTCTAGCACAAATACATGATGTGGCAAAAATATATTCAGTACTTTTTATAGTTAAGTCCATATGAATCTCCCCCTTTGTTTCACATAAAAAATGAATTTCAGTTCTTAAAGAACCTCAATATTGGTTCAAACATATCTGAAACATTTAGGATTTTTTTTTGTTGAGTTTTTTATACATTGTGGACTTAGTAATATTTAAGTGAAATATGTACTAATATATTTATTTATCAATAATTAAAATGCAATGCTTCTTTTGTATTCTTTTTAATAAATTTCATGATTTTATGCTCACAAGTCTTAGTTTTAGCTCCATGATAATGCTATTATCTTTCAGGGTTAGAGGGTTAGAGGCTCATTGTTTTTGTGTCTATAAAAAAGAAGGCTGACCAATTGTACAAGAATTCGAATTGGATAACATCTATAATAATAAAAGCATAATATGCTATTTAGACCAGACCTCCTTCCAGACATCCTTCCTGATGACCTTCTGGATGAAGCCAGGGCTGCAAGGGAAGCCCGGGTCCTGGGTGCCAGAGGGAAGCCTGTGCCGGAAGCTGGGGGAAGGAAGGCCTACTCTTGCACGAATTTCATGCATCGGGCCTCTAGTGTATAGAATAATGAAACCAGACTAACAGTTTAATTTTTTCTTTAATTCTTTTTAACATCCAATCATTTTACAAAGACCAGTTTGTATCATGGATATTGTGTGAGGGTAGCAGGAAGTCCTGCACAATAGACCTCTGGTTCATAGCATGTCATAGAGTAGAAGATCTGCAAAGTCTTAAGTCTTCAAGTTATTCTGAAAGAGAACCACATGCACCCTTTATAGAGCAGTCTACCACTTTGTAGTCATATTTTTGCTTGTTTATAAGAGTTTAGATTTATACAGTCAGAGGAGAATAGCTCTCTGAAACAACTGGTTTGGGTTGATCTTAGTGACTCTGGACCATGTATACTGTGAATTGTGTAACTGATCATGCTTTCACATTTTCTTGGCTGAGGAGAGAGGACCATCAATCAGCTGCCTCCTGCACGCCCCCTTCTGGGGATCAAGCCTGCAACTCTAGCCTGGACCAGAAATCGAACCTGTGACCTCTCGTTGCATGGGTTGATGCTCAGCCAACTAAGCCACACTGGCCAGGGCTGTGGCTGCATTTTAACTAGTTATACTATTTGTGTATCTTTAAATAGTGTGTTTAATATTTTTTTGACAAAAGAGGCAATGTTTTCATGATTAAGGGCTCTGGCCTATATTGCTTACTATTGTATACTCAGCAACACCATGCACAGACACAAGGAGAAAAAGAGAGAAAGAAAGAGAGACAGAGGGGAAGAGAAGAAGAAAAGACAGGAAAGGAAGGAAACAGAACAAAATGAGAATCTCTTTGTGTGTGTTTACATTCTAAAATTGTGCTATCTGTAATGGTTTCCCTAGTCACATGTGCCTATTGAGCCCTTGAAAGGTGGTTAGTCCAAATAAGATGTGCTTAAGTGTAAATATACAACATATTTGAAAACTTAGTATGAAACAAATAATGCAAATATCTCATTAATAATTTTTATATTGGTTATAGGTTGAAATTACAATATTGTAGGTATATTGGGTTAAGTAAGATTTATTAAATTAATTTTTACTTTTTAAAAATTAGTTACTTTCTAACTATGTAATACCTTAGTCAATAAAGAAAAAAAAATAGCTACTTTCAACATTTAGAATTATATGTGTGACTCACATTTATAACTTAAATTATATTTTTCTTGGATGTAATTATTTGGAGTTGCCTTAACAGTTTTTCAGAACTTTTCCTGTTTTTCAGAACTTTTCCTGCGACCTCATGACCACATTCTCCCCCCCGCCCTCTTTCCCATCCTCTCTCGCCCTGTGTGTGTGTTAGCTATAGGCAAACTATTTGTGTATTTGTGACAAAACTGAAGTTGACAGAAGTCTTTTTCTCTTAATTTTTAGGCTTTTTAATTTATTCTTATTTTTATTTTTTAATATATTTTATTGATTTTTTACAGAGAGGGAGGGAGAGGAATAGAGAGTTAGAAACATCGATGAGAGAGAAACATCAATCAGCTGCCTCCTGCACACCCCCTACTGGGGATGTGTCTGCAACCAAGGTACATGCCCTTGACCGGAATCGAACCTGGGACCCTTGAGTCCGCAGGCTGACGCTCTATCCACTGAGCCAAACCGGTCAGGGCTAGGCTTTTTCATTTTAATAATTATCTTCCAAACTCTCCATTGACAGCCAGCATTATATTATATTCCCTGCAAAGGATGTGGTCATGTGGTTCTCAGGCTTTAGGAAGAAAGGCTTCTTTCTTAGTGCACATATGCACCTCCAGTTTCATATACTTGAAAAAATAAAAATTGTGAATTGCCTGTCTCTAACATAAATTAAGAATATAATTGCCCTGGCCGGGTGGCTCTGCTGCTGGAGTGTGGTTCCATACACCAAAAGGTTGTGAGTTTGATTCCTGGCATATACCTAGGTTGGGGGGCTCCATCCATGTTGGGGCATGTACAGGAGGCAACTGATCTCTCTCTCTCTCTCTCTCTCTCTCTCTCTCTCTCTCTCTCTGATCTCTCTCTCTCTCTCTCTCTCTCCATATACTCAGGTGAGCATAAATAAAAAGAATAGAATAAATAAAAATATCCTCTTTCTTAGAGAATAAACAAGCCAAGAATATTGTCTTTACATTGTTTTTCTTAGCTCTAAAAGCTAAGATAGGATGCTACTGTAGAAAATTCCAGATGTTTAAATTTGTGGAATTTAAAAAATATTCTGTATAAGATAACTTTCTTAATTGGAATCTACAGCAATTTTATTTTATTGCAAATTGAATATTTTCATTAACTTTAGGCCATGACCGCCAATGTATTGTTCTGCAGAACTTACCGGTAGATACATGTGAGTGAGTGCCCTTAAATACATGTGGGTGAGTGTCCTTAAATACATGTGAGTATCCTTAAATACATGTGGGTGAGTGTATTGGACTCGATAATCCGGCCTCCATCCCTGACTTCAATTACTTGATTTTTTGATCATTTAAATGTGAGTGAAGACTTTTCAGGGACTGTTTAAGTATGAATCATTGAGAATGTCTCAAAATAACTTATTTTCATATTTTACTTTGGGGCCCCATCCTTACTGTCCAGACATCTGCAATTCCCTGTGGGAGAAGAACAAACTACAGTGCCCCTCTGCCTTCCCCACAGAACTCATTGACAATTAATGCAATTACTTGGGGGTTAAGGCTTTGTCTGCAGAGGGTCCAGGTACATTGTTCCTGTTAGAGATTGAAGCTGCTGTCATCGGTCTTGGGGAGTAGGAAGCAAAGACTGTCAGCTAAAGAACAGCACTTAGGCAAAGAGCGAAAGAAAACTCCATTTTAGAATAAATTTCAAGGTACCAGAAAATGTTTTGCTGGTAATATAATATTTAATGTTTTCATGAATAAAATATTAGTTTGTAATACATTTTTTAAAAATGTGAATGTGATGACCAGTTTAAAATTCATGCATCTATTTTTCCTCCGGAGTGATCAGGGGCTTCTGATTAGGATGACAAAGATGGGTTATAAGGCATGTATTCTGCAGAATTGCTCTCGATTAGAGGCCACGGTGCCAGTAAAATTAGATTAAGGTTAAGGAAGGAATGTAAATTTTGTTAATAAGGTTTCTATATTTTAATTCAAAGCCAAACACCCTGCGGGCCTATTGATGGTAATCCCATTTAATCTTGCAAAAAGCGTTCTGGTATCAAGGGATCCAGATCAGGACTGCCCTTTATTACCTGGAAAATGAAGAATTTTCTTAAAATTTCACCTCTAGGTAGGATAAACATAACTATAGAATTTGGATGACTTTAAAAAAGCAAATCTATTCATATGATTATGTATAAACTTAAATGAGTATGTTGTATACAATGTATGTGATATATATATATATGTATATATATATATATATATATATATATATATATATATATATATATATATAGATAGAGTGGCCAGATTATTATGACCACCTGACATATGTAGGAAAATTAGCTATAATTTCACGCTGAAGCAGGTTGTCTACCATGACAGTAGAAGTGATTTTTTTTCTGAAGATGTGGGTAAACAACGCAATTTAACAACCTTTGAACATGGGAAATATTTGAACATGAGTGGCCATATTATTATGACCACCTGACGTTTGTAGGCAAATTAGCCGTACACTGCATCATATGGGATATGGAAGCTGAAGGCCTGTTCGAACACCTTTGCTGTCTGCAGTTACCAAGATAAAATGTCTCCAATTCGCACAGGAACACAAGGATTGGACAGTCGAGCATTGGAAAAAAGTCATGCGGTCCAATGAATCATGTTTCCAGTTGCATCATACAGATGGCAGAGTGAGAATTTGGCAGAAACAGCATGAAAGCTGTTTGAAAACAGCACCCCACATGCCTGAGTACAACCCTTCAAGCTGGTGGGGGCAGTGTTATGGTTTGGGGCATGTTTTCCTGGCATGATTTGGGCCCTTTAATTCATGTGGAACAACGTCTGAATAGCACAACATACCTAAGTATCGTTGCTGATCAAGTTCATCCTATCATGTTGCTGGCGTATCCCAGTAGAGATGGCTTCTTCCAACAAGACAATGCGCCATGCCACGGTGCTCATATTGTGCAGGAGTGGTTTCAAGAACATGAGGGAGACTTCACCTTGCTTGAGTGGCCCCCACAATCACCAGATCTCAATTCAATTGAGCATTTGTGGGATGAAGTTAAAAGAGCCATCAGGCAGCTGGTTCCACAACCATCAAATATCACAGAACTGGACAGTGCTATTCATCAGGCATGGTGTCAGATTCCTCGCATCACCTTTCAACATCTCGTGGAGTCAATGCCAAGAAGAATCGCCGCAGTATTGAAGGCAAAAGTGGCCCAATGAGTACTGATGGGGTGGTCATAATAATCTGGCCACT
>NW_005871072.1:8265628-8289873 GCF_000147115.1 Myotis lucifugus
GCTTCCCTATTATAATGGTCTGGCCCTCTAGCAACTTCAGCGTGTAATTATAGCTAATTTGCCTACAACCGTTAGGTGGTCATAATAATCTGGACACTCAGTGTATATATACCTAGTGCATAAATAATACATTCGTCCATCGAAAGCTCTGTGTTTAAAATGACTTTACTTGCATTTAAAACATTTATGCTTAATTTACCAACCCATGCCTTTCTGAGGTGGTAAGAGCTCAAAATTATTTGAAAGGACAATATTTTAAAATTAAGTTGAAAACACCTCACCATAGTCCTGGGTAACTTCTCCATCTTAGGGAGGTTTTGCTCTCTACTCTTTCATCTTATTTCAGTGCTTTCTCTGCTCTCTCTGACTGTGCCTGTCCATTCTCAGGGTCTCCATCAGGGCTCTCCTGGTATGTCCCAAATACGTGTTCTCTTTTCTCATGTGTGCTGCCTGCATCCCTCCTGAATAAGATGCTAACCAATTTTGTACTTTACTTATATGTGTGTATGTAAGTAAATATATATGTATATGTCTGTGTGTGTACATCAACTGCCAAGGAGAATGATGATATACATATACATATATAATATATATATATATATATATATATATATATATATATATATATATCAAATGCTGAAATCTTTACAAAATATTGATATAGTGAAGTGGAAAGGACATAAGTTTTAGAGCCAGGTAAATGTATATGTGTGCTCTACTTCCTTCGCTTTTTATTAAATCAAAGCATCTGCACCTATAATTAACCTTTCTCGACATCATTTCTTCCATCATTCCTATCAGCATAAAATATATAATACCTCATATATTTAAAATGCCCTGATAAGTCACAACTTCTTAGGTAACAAAAATAATGCTTGGTTCAGACAACAAGACAGACATGTCTCCCTTACTAGGCTTAGGTCGCATGATGCCAAGACATTTGTCTGTCTCATTTAGTGCTATATACCCAGCACTTCGAATACTGCTATCAGTGGTCAAGTTTTCAGCGAATAATTGTCAAATGAAGGAAGGAGGGAAGGAAGGAAGGATGGAAGGGACGAAGGAAGAAATAATTAAGGTTTGGATCATGGTATAGGCTCAATCAATGTTGGCTCTTAGTATAATGAAACTGACATTATTGTAGCCTAATCTACACTAATAAAAGAGAAACATGGTAATTAGCGTATGACCGCTACCCTTCCCATTTGCTAATCAGCATATCCTTATGCAAATTAACTGTCAGCCAAGATGGCGGCCGGCAGCCATGCACTGAAGCGAGCAGGGAGGCTTGCTTGCTCCAGTGATGGCAGACTCCAACGTTCCCCGCACTTGCCAGCGTCTCAGCTGCAACTCTAAGCAACTATGTTGCAAATATAGAAGCTAAACAAAACCCCAGAAACCTGCTTTCAGTCAGCCGGCCTTCAGCCAGCCTGACCGCAACATTGTATCAATGTTTTCAGCAGCGAGGCCTCAGAGCTAAAGCTGGCCCAGAATAAAAAAAGAAAAAAGAAAAAAAGGAGCGGTTGGGAGCTTTTAGTCACCCGCCAGCCTGAAAACAGCCCTCAGCCCCTCAGCCAGCCTGGCCAGGCACCCCAGTGGGGACCCCCACCCTGATCCAGGACACCCTTCAGGGCAAACCAGCCGGCCCCCACCCGTGCACCAGTCCTCTATTCTATATAGTAAAAGGGTAATATGCCTCCCGGCACCGGGATCAGCGGAGCAGCGAGGCTCCCTGCACCGGGATCAGCGTGACAGGGGGCAGCGCCCAAACCCCCTGATCGCCCTGCGGCTCTGTGTGTGACGGGGGCGGGACCACAACCCGCTGATCAGCCCTGCTCTGTGCCTGATAGGGGGGAGCTCCCCCATCCCCTGATTGCCCTGCGGCTCTGTGTGTGACAGGGTGCGGCGCCCCAAGCCCCCCCGCCCCCACGGGCCCTGCTCTGTGTGTGACGGGGTAGAGCCATAACCTCCCCATCGGCCCTGCCCTGAGTGTGACAGTGGCAGCGCCCCAAACCCTGATCGGCCCTGCTCTGTGGGTGATAGAGGGTGGCGCCCCAACCCTCCTCCACAGGCCTTGCTCTGTGTGTGATGAGGGAGAGCCATAACCTCCCCATTGGCCCTGCCCTGAGTGTGACAGGGTGCAGCACCCCAACCTCCTGATCTGCCCTGCTCTGTGTGTGACAGGGGGCGGTGCCCCAACTCTCCTATCGGCCCTACTCTGTGAATGATAGGGGGGAGCTCCTCAACCCCCTGATGGGTCCTGCTCTGTGGATGACAGGGGGGAGCTCCCCAACCCTCTGATCGACCCTGCTCTGTGTGTGACAGGGTACGGAGCCCCAACCCCCCTGATGGGCCCTGCTCTGTGAGTGACAGGGGGCAGCAACCCAACCCCCTGATTGGCCCTGCTCTGTGAGTGACAGGGTGCAGCGCCCCAACCCCCTGATCTGCCCTGCTCTGTGCGTGACAGGGGGTGGCGCCGCAACCTTTCCATCGACCCTGCCTTGAGTGTGACAGGGGGCGGTGCCCCAACCCCCCAATCGGCCCTACCCTGAGCGTGACTGAGGGTGGCATCGCAACCTCCCGATCCGCCCTGTTCTGTGCATGACAGGGGGCGGCACCCCAACTCCCCAGTCGGCCCTGCTCTGAGCCTGACCAGGGCTGCACCTAGGGATTGGGCATGCCCTCTGCCACCCGGGAGCAGGCCTAAGCCAGCAGGTCGTTATCTCCCGAGGGGTCCTAGACTGCGAGAGGGCACAGGCCGGGCTGGGGGACCCCCCTTCCCCCCCCCCCCCGAGTGCACAAATTTTTGTGCACCGGGCCTCTAGTATTTGTTATAAATGCTAAGAAGATTCAGAACAACCACACAGCAAAACTTATCTAAAAACATTACTATAGTATATCATTGAAGTCTGGAAGACTTGCATGTACACGTTTCAGTGGTTATCTGGTTGAATTTGTTTGACATTTTTTTTTTTTTGAAATCTTAGAGGGAAAAGTCTACTATGAAATCTTGGAACTTTCTATTTCACTTAACTCCCTATTGTTGTTTGAACATAGTGTACAGTTTCTTACCATTTCCCTGAAGTTATAGCACATAATAATTAATACAAATTATACAAGTTTTTCATCTACATAATATAGGTTAAAGTTTTTAAATACTATAATTAGCTTATTACAATTATCTTTTTTACTTAGAAAGCAAATAGAAAATGTTATCATCAACTGATAGGAAATATAGGACACATTAATCTAGATTCATTAATTGTAACAAATATACCATTCTAGAGGAGGATGTTGATAATAAGGAGGTCTATGCATATGTAGGGTTAGGTTTACATGAGAAATCTTGGTATCTTCTCAAGTTTTTACTGAGATACAATCCTATATAATAAATAGCTAATATGCTAATGGTGGTCATGCCACCATGCCGTAACGACCGATCAATAGGAGACTGCGTGCTTGGCGAGGCGCACATGGGTGGGCGGGGACTTGACGCTGCGTCCTTCCGGACAAAGCTGCAGTGGCTGCCTGAGGCTCAGGCAAGCCACAGATGGTGGTTGCCACTGCCCAGGGCTGGCCCAAGGCTCAGGCAAGCCGCGGATGGTTGCCACTGCCCAGGGCCAGCCCGAGGCTCAGGCATCCATGTGGCTGGCAGGGCAGCAGCAAAGGCATGATGGGGGTGTTGCCTTCCCCTGATCACCAGGTTGCCTCCCGTAGAGGGAGGCCAGAGGCAGCAGCAGCGAGAGGGTGATGGGGGTGGTGCCTTCCCCTGATTGGCTGTGGGGAGCGGACCTAAGCCATCAGTAGGACATCCCCTGCTGGCTCCTGGACTGTGAGAGGGGGCAGTCCAGGCTGAGGGACCCCTCTTCCAGTGCACAAATGTTCATGCACTGGGCCTCTAGTTAATATATAACATTATATTAGTTTCAGGATACAACATAATGATTCAATTTTTTAAAAAATAATCATCACAATAAGTTTACTTAAGATCCATCACCTCACATAGTTAAAATTTTCTCGAGATGAAAACTTTTAAGATATACCCTCTTAGCAAGTTCCAAACATACAATAATTGTAGTCACTATGCTGTACATTACATCACCAGGACTTACTTATTTTATAACTGGAAGAATATACTTTTTGACCACTTCCTCTCAATTTTGATGTGACCTTAAAATTGCTCTAAAAAAGTGTGTTTGTTTTAAAAAGAAAATACAGGACACATGAACAAATCTAGCTTAATATCCTTCAATATAGTAAGTTAACTTTAAAACTTTCAAGTGGTTGGCACTTCCTCTAAAAGAGGAGTAAAAATGAACAATATGGAATTTTTTTTTATTTTGTTCTGATGCAATCACATGTGTTTGGTAAATATATGATAAATAACCTCAGTGTGAATTAACTTTCAATGAACACACTGTAATGAATAGCATTCTTGGTCTTAGTGCATGTATCCTAATAAACAAATCTACTAAAACAGAAATAAAATCGTACTAAAACACACTTTGACCAATGTCATTTCACTCTACACAACTTCAATGTCTCCCCATTGCCTAGAGCAGCCGTGGGCAAACTACGGCCCGCGGGCCGGATCCGGCCGTTTGAAATGAATAAAACTAAAAAAAAAAAGACTGTACCCTTTTATGTAATGATGTTTACTTTGAATTTATATTAGTTCACACAAACACTCCATCCATGCTTTTGTTCCGGCCCTCCGGTCCAGTTTAAGAACCCATTGTGGACCTCGAGTCAAAAAGTTTGCCCACCCCTGGCCTAGAGGATAAATGGCAAACTCCTTAGCCAGAAAAATGTATCCTTCTCTCTGACCTCAACCAACCTTCATAGCTTCATTTCCAGCTACTCCCATTTACAAACCCAATGCAACAGCAAAATGATCAGCAGTCAGGCAGAGCCACCTGAGATGCCACTAATTACTAGTTGTATGACTAGGCTTTCAGCTTTCTGGGCCTCAGTTCTCCCGATGGTTAACAGTACCTTTCTCACTGCACTGCTGTGAAGACTGTGGCTATGTCTGGCCCCTGGCCATCTGAAGCTCTCAGTAATTATGTTTGTACTATTATCCCTAATCGTTTCTTTTAAATTTCAGTCTTGGTTTCTTTGTGTTCTCCCTTAAAAGGCTGCTAAAAAGTCAAGGATTTCCTGTCTATCCATCCTTCAAAGCCCTTGGCAGTCTGCTCTGGCCCAAGGTGATTGATTTTACTCTGAGCTCACAGTTCTCAGGCTCTATGTCATTCCTTTAAAAATACATTGTCTTGTAATCTCTTTGACAGTCTTCTCCCATAGTTTATCTTTCCATGTAGTTATTTTGTGAACAGGGTGGGCTGTTTAAAGAAGTTGTGGTTGGGAGCTAGAAGGAAATAAACAGATGACTAGATGAGTGGATCCTAATTGATGTCCTCTGGAGCTTCCTTGGAAGGCATTATGGTGAGGTGGGGTGGGGTGCAGTGGTATTTGAAGGCTATCAAGTGAGTAGCATTCTGGGTCCCATCCCCAATTTCTACTTAAAACAACCTTCCAACTATTTATTTCTTCATAGTATTACTTATTAAAACTCATCTTAAGAATTAAATGCTGGGAGTCCAAGTAAGAATTCATGAACAAAAGAATTCTATTGCCATACAAAAGCCTGAGAGTCATTTATCCAGTGCAACCTTCTAACTTAAAATATGGACCAAGACTTGAGAGAGAATAAACTCAAGATCATGAACCTGTGGCTGACATTGAACAATTTCCCCAAACCCCAGCACCCATAGTTTTAAAGTTTGCCTGTTTGTCCAACTAGATGACCAGAATCTTAAGGGCAGAGACCATTATTGCATTCCTTTGTTTTCTTCCCAAGTCTATCACAGGACCTTATATGAGAGAACGGTAAACAAATAAGACAACCTCAGAATGAAAGCAAAGAACTGAAGGAACACTGGACAGAGTAACATAGGCTGTATGATAAGGAACCAGGGGATAACGAGATTGATCTGGTCTGGGAGTAGAGCTTAGATTGGGAAACATGTTGCCAAAAGCTTAGGGGCTGAAGGTGAGAGCTGCAGTGGTAACATTCCCACCAAAACTGGAAGACTACCTGTGGAGCACTGCCACCGGCACCTTGAACATGGGCAGCATTGGGGACGCTATGGACTTTCTAGCACTCTCTGAGATCTGTGAAGTTGCTAATGGGAACCAAGAGTTAAAGAACTACTATATGAAATGGCAAAAACTGAATAATCTAAAAGTCACTACACAATTACATACGTAAGTAGAGAATTCTTTCTTACTAGTGTTTCACTTTTGCTACTAACCTGATCAGCCCGCCATGGATAGCATGGGTCAGCATAAACCAGTCTCTATTTCATTTCTTTTTTTAAAAAATTTCTTTATTGATTAAGGTATTACATATGTGTCCTTATCCCCCCCATTACCCCCCATCCCCCCACTCTATTTCATTTCATATCCTTTAAATGAACCCTGAATTCAGGTCAGCCCGGGAACCTCATTACATATTCCTGGCAGTTGCCTGCAGAATTCCTCATTCCTTCACTTCTAGATATCATTGGATTTTCCTCAAGTTTCTCCTGCCTATGTTGAGTCTACATCTTAACTCTCATTGTTAATCTAGTTCCTGGAATTTGAATTTCACTGTGTACTGTTTACCTTGTCTATGACCTTTGTATTCCATTGAGACACTAGGTTCATTATTTTCTTCTACCTCTAAACAACACTGTGTTTTGCATCACCTCCAGGAAAGCTGTAGCTGTGTCCTCTCTCCCCTGAGTTCCACTTGATGAGGGAAGGGAATGACCCAATCAGTTTGGGCCATAGACTAGAATAGGTTATGAAAGTAGAGAAGATGGTAACAGAGTCTAGAAAAGTTGCTAAAAGTTGGGTGTTGGCCTGGCCGGTGTGGCTCAGTTTGTTGAGCGTCATCCCATGCACCAGGAGGTTTCCGGTTCCATTCCAGGTCAGGGCACAGGCCCAGGTTTTAGGCTTGATCCCCAGTAGGGGGCATGCAGGAGACAGCTGATTGGTGTTTCTCTCTCATCAACATTTCTATCTCTCTCCCTGTACCTTTCTCTCTCTGAAACCAATAAAAACATATTTTAAAAAATATATTGGCTATTGATTACAAAAAGACCCAAAGTATTCTGGTATAGGGAGAGAAATCAGACTTTATTAAGTTCAATCTTGTCTCTGTTGCTAATGAGCTGACCCTGAGATACCAAACAAATCACTTAATCATTCTGGGCCTTAGTTATCTCACCTTTAACAGTTGTTTTGGGAGATAATTGAAATAAATGAGAAATGCTTAGAATATACATGACACAGTTGTCTCTCATGTTTCCATCCACTCTGTGAGGAGCAGTTTGTAGAGAACACTGTAATACCATTCTGATTACATACATGTGCAGTTTGTAGCTGTTTTAAGTGTCTTTAATAAACTGTATATTTTTTTATTTCACACAGAATATTTAGTTGTTCTCATAACATCTTACACATTTCTAATTTAAAAGGTTGCCTTAACAGAATATTAGAGAGAGATGCCTGAGGTAGGTAGACACAAAATATGGATTTGGGTATGAAGGAAACCTGGTTCAACTAATGAATAGTTATGTGACTTAAGGCATGATCCATGACCCTTAAGTTTTCTTATTTACAAAATGAGGAATGGATGGCCAAGTCATTGAGTTGTAGTGTGGATTTGACAAGATAGTGAATCCTTTCAAACAGAAAAAAATGTTATACTATGTGTCATGTATATGTCCAAGATACCATATCTAAAAGAAACAGGATGCATGCTATAAATGCAAGCCATGTATATAAGTTTGAAGTTTCTGGTAGCAACATTAGAAAATGTGAAAAAGGAGCACATAACATTAATTTTAAGGAAATATTTTATTTCACCAAGTATATTAAAAATGTTATCATGTCAACATGTAAATAATTTTAAAATTATTAATAAGATATTATCCATTTTCATACCAAGTCTTTGAAATTTGGGGGGAATAGCCATATTTCAAGTGGTCAATACCCACATGGCTAGTGGCTGTCATATTGGTCTGTGAAGGTCTTGGAAATGCCTAGGCTTTTTATTGTCTATTTTCTAATCAACCTACTTAGAACTCTGCTGCTGCTTTACTCTTAAACTAGAAGGATGGTTAAAGTAAACACTTATGTTGCATATAATATTCTGTAGGAAACATTATGCTGTCTTTTACCCCAGTGCAATCAGTCTGGACTAGCCTTGGCAATGACTAGTGGTGATTCTCTTAGGGCTCTACAGTTACCTCAGACTAGTCCATCTGTCAAAACTACTGTTCAGGTCTCTCCCCAAGAGCTGGACCTTGGCTGAGACTCTCCCCTCAGTCAGTGGACCACCTGGTCTTCGCAGAGGAAGTGGAAATCACCAATTCCACGACATGGACTTCGTTTCTTTTCTCAAGCACAGAACTCTTTTCAGCAATTTGTTTCTAATTCCTGTGAATAAGCTATTTTCTTAGGACTGTGGTCCATGACTTTTCAGGTCAAGAAAAGAAAGATAATGTTCCCCAGCTTCCTCAAATTCTACACTGAATCGCTGTTCTTTCTATTGTTCACAGAGAAAGGCCTGTCCCTCAGGAAGTGACGCCGTCCCATGAAAACCAATAAATAGCCCTGTGGAATGACATCAACCAATGTTCTGGGCACATAGTAGGAAGCTCACGAATGATTGAATAAATGAAGCTGAATAAATTACTTTGGGGGAACATTGATTACTTGATAAAATAATATGTTAAAAAGTCATTACTTCAATATTGGTTTATCTAAAATAAGATATAATTCAAGGAGATTTCTATGCTGTTCTTTAAAAAGAAAAGGATAATCTTTAACTTGGTTACTTCAAACCCTATTGTTTTGGTTCTGTGGGTTTCAAATTAGGGAGATTTTAATGAGTGACTAACGTTCTAGTTAGATTTTAATAAATGACTAACATCTTCTCTAGTCACTGGCTAGCTCTCAGAGCTTTAGAAAAGCCAGTTCTTGGTCTGCTTCCCATTTCCCTTGGATCTGCTGGTTCTATCCGTGCCCTCCTCACACAGCTTGCAGAAAGTTCTTCCCATCCTTTCTGTATTTTGTGAAAATTGAATATTTATGGGCTATAATTTTAGGGTCTATTTTCCTAACAGCCAGGAGCAGCATCTTAGTTCAATCATACCTTTCTTAGAAGGATGCTTAATGTAAATTTCATGTATTTTTTGGGATACTTAAGCAATTCTTATATCCCATGCCTGTCCTTGGTTCAGAGGTCTGTGTTCATTCCCTGGGGCTATAAACATTTTAAATTCCTACAGAAATGTGGCTTTCCTCTGAGTAGCTTCCTGGATACAGAAGGCCTGATTTTCACTCATTCCAAAACAAGGCTGCCTTTACCTGGGCTCAATTGGAGATCCCAAATTATTGCAAAAGTAATTTTTCTTGTACCTCCTGACCTATTGTGGCTGAGTTGCCCTCCTTACTGTTTCTATTAATAAATCTATCTCTAGTCACTTACTTATTTGCACACTGTCACAGGAACTCCTGGTGTTAGTCCTATTAGCCTATCACTCAGGGCAACTCCTTGTACAGAAATGATCCAAAATGCCTGAGGGAAAGCATCTTGTGGCAAAAGTAGCTGCAGCCCCAGCCATCCAGTCATGGCACTCCAAGCCACTGCCTCCTTACCCTCGGCAATGAATCCATCTATCATTCCAAAGCATTCCATTGTAAATATGACTCAAACTAAAGAAGTATAATTCTGTCTACAAGTTTTTTCCACATGTATGATGCAAAGGAGCATTTAGCTTAGCAGTGACACCTGGTAACATATGGGTGGACTCTCACACTGCTAGTTCTGCTAGTATTCGTTCCTGAGCCACTGGTAATAGGATAGTGAGCTTTTATATTTTTTCCTTGATGTCAGTGGAATGATGGCAATTCATTAAGATTTAGAGTTTTTCCCTAAGAAACTAGTTGAAATCAGAATTCTGTTATAACTTGTGATTAGTGAGCAAGAAAGAAACATCACCCCCCAAAAGGAAGGTACACTGTGCGTCTATGCCAGTGATGGCGAACCTATGACATGCGTGTCAGAGGTGACACACGAACTCATTTTTTATGGTTGATTTTTCTTTGTTAAATGGCATTTAAATATATAAAATAAATACCAAAAATATAAGTCTTTGTTTTAGTATGGTTGCAAATATCAAAAAATTTCTATATGTGACACGGCACCAGAGTAAAGTTAGGGTTTTTCAAAATGCTGACACGCTGAGCTCAAAAGGTTCGCCATCACTGGTCTATGCCATTCTTTCTAGTTCCCTGTTTTGGTTACATTGGCTTCTCTATAGTTAGTTCAGCTGACAGGGTCACCCAGCCAAGGAAGCAGTTTGTTCGTGTAGGCCAATCAGCTTTGCTGTGTTTCCAGGCCACGGCCCTTCAATGGGACCCAGTTCACCACTGTGTGCTCTCAGTCACAAGCAAGACCCAGAGAGAAAGTGGCAGAGGCGCATCTGGGCAAAATCATTACAGCCACGTAGAAGAATGGTGCAATCATGTGTGCTTGTGCAAACGGTGGGTAAATGGGATCCTAGTTATGAATTAAGAATTGTAAGTTATATTCAAAATCAACTGACTTCTTTCCAGTTATTTGATCTTTGACAGATTACTCAGTCTCTCTGGGCCACACTTCACCAAAGATGTGACTTAAGTAACTATTGTAAACTACCTATTTTAAATACTTGTAAAGAAAAAAATAAGATAATACGTGTCCACTATTATAAAACACACACTAAAAGGCATATAAGAGTAAATTCTGAAGAGAGTCCACCTTATTCAAATCCCATCTGTGTTTCCAGCTAGTGGACCAAGGGAAACATTCTTCAGTTGCAAGTAAGGGTAATGATGGCACCTACCTCATACGGTTGTTTTAAAGATTATATGAAATGACACATGTAAAGAATTTATATCACTACTGGTAACATTGTAAAAACTCAATGAATGTTAGCTGTTTTATCTATTATTAAAACATTCTTTAAACCAGCCAACAGGCTGATTTGAAATATTGTCAGTAAACCATAGCAAAACATTTTTATTTTTTTGTTAATCCTCACCCAAGGATATTTTTTTCCATTGATTTTTAAAAAGAGAAACAGGAGGGAGTAAGAGGGAGAGAGGGGGAGAGAGGAAGAGAGAGAAACATTGATGTGAGAGAGATACATCGATTGGTTGCCTCCCATAGGCACTTGACTGGGGCCAGGGATCAAACCTACAACCCAGGTACATGCCCTTGACTGAAATCAAACCCTCAACCCTTCCATGAATGGACGGATACTTTACTCACTGAGCAACACTGGCTAGGGCCATAGGAAAACATTTTTAAAGCAATGACATCAACTTAATTTTTAATAGCAGTAAATAATTGCACTGATAACCAAGCCATACTCTTGGCAATAACAAGAACTGATTTGCCATGGTTGCTTTTCAGGTTTATTTCAGACTTCAATACAATGAGTAAGTGGATTCTTTTTTAAAGCTATGGAGCTCTGCTGGAAGAAAAATACAAACAGGTATTTCTGATGGTCTACTGTAGGTTGTATGCTGTCTTAACGTGAAATGAATATTTGAGCTTATTATAGTAATACTAGAGGCCTGGTGAATGAAATTAATGGGGATCCCCTCAGCCCAACCTGTACCCTCTCCAATCCAGGACCCCTCGAGGGATGTCTCACAATCTGGGACCACTGGCTCCTAACTGCTCACCTGCCTGCCTGCCTGATTGCCCCTAACTCCCCTCCCCCTGCTGGCTTGGTCACCCCCAACTGCCTCCTGTTGGGCCTGGTCACCCCCAACTGCCCCCCCACTCATTTGGTCGCCCCTCACTAACCCCTGCTGCGGGCCTGGTTGCCCCATGCAACCTGCTGCTCAGTCATTTGGTCACCCCTCACTAACCCCCCTGCCAGCTAGTCGCCCCACACAGCCTGTTTGGTCGTCCTTTCGGTTGCAATGGTCACTTAGGCTTTTATATATATAGATGAGCCTGCCATGTCCTAAAATTTATGACTCCAAATCAGTGTGTCAATGTGGTTGCTAGTCAATAGTGAAATGTACTCATTAGCTCCCAATGATAGAAATTGTACTACACTATAGTTATTTTTAAATTTATTTTAATTTGTTTTAATGTCGGTCTGACTGTTCTTCCCTTGGAACAGAATAATGAGATAATAGTTAAGTGAGGAGTCCATGAAGATTTTATAGTATTAGGATAATCTTTCCACAACCACACCAAGGTTTTGCTCATTTTATCAATTGGTAATATTCACAACATTGTAAAGACATCCTATCTTTTCCTAGTCTAATAAGGATATGCTTCAACCATTCATATCAATAAAATGACTTCATTGTAATGTTAGAATTTATCAAATTTATTCAATACCTATAATCAAAGTGAAGGGCCTGCTCTTTTTATTCTTATACTTTTTGAAGGTATTCTTTCCACTTCTTTTAATTCAAAATTTCAAATTTAAGCTATAGAATTGCCTTCTTTTTATAAAAATGAAGAGAGGCTCTGGTAGTAATTAGTCAATAGCATTTGCATATTACTCATAGTCTGTTCTTTATTTACTGGACGAATAGGTCTCATTAACATTAATGCTTGCCTTCTTTTCTGTTAAAAAATGATACAAATCTGTATCATTCTTCACACACACACCCCCATAAGAAAAATAAGGTTCTTGTCTGTAAGAGAAAGTGAAGGCAATTATTTGGATACCTTAACCCCATCCTTCCCAAATTTTTGTCTAAAACTATTGTTCTCAATTTGGGCAATTTTGTTGCCAGAGGACAAAACTGGGGTGGGAAGTGCTACTGGCATCTAATGGGTGGAGGCCAGGGAAGAGACTAAATATCCCAAAATGCACAGGGTAGGCCCCACAACAATGAATTATTATGATCGGGTCCAAAATATCAATCGTGCCGAGGTTGTAAGACCACGGTCAAGAATATTCCAGGGCTCAGTGATTGCATTAAAGCTAGGGTTTAGATTTTGTAATATTCAAAATATTTAGATAAGCTTCCTAAATCTCTTCTTCCTTGTGTCCACAAAGAAAGAACTAGACATAATTTCTAAAGCATCTTGGTCAAAATATTGTTGAAGATTATTTTTGAAAAAGGATAATCCAAATGAAATAGAAATATATGTATGCTCTTTCTTCATAGTGGTTTTTTAATTATGAGAATAAAGCTGAAGATATGAAACCTTTTTTATAAGAATCTTTTCATTAAAAATAATCTAGAGAATTCTTTATTTTAGGACCATTTTAAGTAAAAAAGATCAGGTAAATACAAAATATAAACAACATTTATTTCCTTTTTTTTTTCAAAATGCAATGCTTCTACCTCTTTAAACAAATGCATGCTGTGTAAAGACTGACAATTGAATCCTTTTATCTGGTTTCTGAGTATTAGATCACTTGAAATGTAAGAAAATGAAAGTTACATTGACTCTTAGAGAAACAGCCTACATCCTAGAAAAACACATACATACACACAGATACAAATCAACCAAGAGACAAAACACCCTCAACCCAGGCCTTTTAGAAAAAGTAGCCATATATATTTGCAAAACAAACATAAAATACTCTCCTAGACATTTTTCCATTGAGCACCCAAGTTGTATCGAATGTTCCATTTCTAACTCTTAAGTCAATTTATGGGAGGGGTTTGTAAAAGCACTTTAGTGAGGAAAACCAGTGATCGCAATGCATCAAAGTTAAGCGCTGGCGAGGTTATCACTCTGTGAAAAATCACATAAACATTTCACATATAAAATATTATTCATCAGGGCAAAACCCTCTAAGGGGTTGAGAAATAACAAAGGTTTCATGAAATCTTTTTTTTAAAATCCATAACCGAGATGGAACCTGTGGTCACGTAATAGGTAAGAGGTGAATATAATCGAGAAGAAAATTAGCAAACCTTAAATATCTGCCTCTGCAATATCATTACCCACAAACTTGCCCTCTTTCCCCCCCTCTTTTCCCCAAAGACTGATGTCCCATATCTGAACTGAGGGAGATGTGTGCTTTTTAACAGCTAAATCAACAAGGTTTCACATGAGTAGTGCTGTTCGGTGTGGTTGACTGGTTTCATGAAAAACTAATCATGTATTCATCATTGAGATCAAACACTTCCCAAGTAATTATCACCCAAACCCAATCTGATAAGATCTGAAAAAGTGGCCCTGCTCACATAATCGGAGACTGAGCAGATAGTTCTCTTAGCTTTTGTAAATCTTGGGTTGGAAAGCACAAAACTGAAATTGTATTTTATAATTAAGAAAGGTGAAGTTGTCAGGCTGCAATCAATGATTTCAATCAATCATAAGAATTGTAGCTTGCCTGGTTATTTACTGAAACACATTTAAAAATTGACTTTTTATACATGGTATTTGGAACATTTTTTAATATAAAAAAGAAAAATGCAAAGAAATTTTTGAATTAAAGTATGAGTCCTTTGTGTACCCACTTTAAACAGTGTAATCTCACTTCCATAGTTTCCTTATTTTGAGATGTGGCATTATTCTTTTTGATAAAGGGTTATTATTACATTGAATTATATGTTATTATAAAATGACTGCTTTGAAAAAATTTTATTTTAGCTTTATGTCTGTGATTACAAATTTAGATGAAGATAAACAATGTAGAACGTTTATGCTTTACAAAATACTTTCTTTCACACATATCACCATGAAGTTTATGTGTCAGATTACATAAGTGCTTTTCCTGTGTTATTTCATTTAATCTTCAAACAGCTTCATGAGGGAGATAAAGTTACAAACCCCACTTACAAATGAGGAAACCAAGTCATAGAGATTCTGTGTCTTGCTCAGTGGCAGAGCATGGACATGACCTCAGCTCAGTGAGTCTCACCCTAAAATAGGCCCCCGGACCATTATTCTATAATATTTCCTTGGTGGTTATTTGGTTATAGGGTAGCAGTATTTTATAAAGAACTTTCTGTATACCAGGATTTATCTGTGCCTTTTATATATGACTGTTGGATTTCTCTAAAGCTCAGGGTCTTAATTTGTAAAATGGGGATGATAATCTCTATTTTCAGAGTTATGAAAATAGAGCTGACATAGGCCAAGGCTCTACTGCACCTAGAAAAAGTGGGAGTAGCCAGTTTTGCTCAGTGGATAGAGCATTGGCTGGAGGACTGAGGATCCCCAGTTTGACTCCAGTCAAAGGCATGTACCTTGGTTGCAGGCTCGGTCTCTGACCCTGGTCGGGGCATGTATGGGAGGCAACCCCATACATTGATGTCTCTCTCACATCAATGTTTCTCTCTCTGTGTCTGTCCTCCTCCCTTCCACTCTCTCTGTAAAACAAAACAACACCAAAAAACAATGGAAAAATATCCTCCAATGAGGATTAACAACAGCAACAACAAAAAGTGGGAGCTTTGTTAATTGACTTGTCTTGGGTCCCATGGTTAACAAACAAAAGGGTGTGTTTTATAATGTGGTTAGACTCCAGATATAAGCCAAGATGCTGGCAGAGCCGCTGCCACAATTACTCCATGTGGGCCCCAAATTATCCCCAAACCTCAGGCTGAAAGAGAGTGTTCTTTCCAATTGATCATGCCACCTTCTGGAAAAATGTGCATAATCTGAAGTTTAACAAATCAAATCACATGACTTGTTTTATAAGTAACTAGAGGCCCAGCGTCCGATTAAATCGTGCAGGTAGGGTCCCTAGGCCTAGCCTCCTGTGATCAGGGCCATCTTCTGCCCGTTCGCCAGTCCCCAGGCTGGACGTCAGGCCGTTGGGATCACCAGCTCATCCCTGGCTGCTCCGGAGCTCAGGCCTGTGGGAAAGCGGGTGCCGGAGACTTCACCTCCATGCTCGTGCGCTGGGCCAGCCACTGATGGAACATGCTGCCTGCTCAGAGCTGCTCACGCAGGCACTGCCGCCACCACTGCCACTGCTGGGGTTTGAGGCACTGACGGAGGCTGCGGGGCACGCCCACAACCTACCCATGAGCGGCATAGAGCGGGCAGAACATTTCATCACCAGCTGGCCCGGCGCTAGCTCATGGAGGTGAAGTTGCTGGCACCTGCTTCCCCACAGGCCTGAGCTCCAGAGCAGCCGGGGATGAGCTGGTGATCCCAACGGCCTGACAGCCAGCCTGGTCCTCCTGCCACCCACCCCGATTCCCCTATTCCCCCATTCACCATCGCTGATCCATCAGAGCCTGTGTGTGGGTGGGGAGGAGGGGGGAGGGACCAAGAGGTCAGCAGTTCAGCCCACTAGCCAGTCACTAGTCCCCAGTCCCGCCCTGCCTCCGCTGGCGGGCAGGGGGGTAGGGACCAAGAAGTGGTCAATGCCACCTCATGGTGACTGGTCGTTTGGTCATTTTGGTCGTGACACCTCTTGGCCTTTTATTATGATGATTGGTTTTCTAACTCTAAATATTCACATTTGTAATTTCTAATATGTGAACCCATTGCACATATTTTATCTATATTTTATGAGTTTCTATTCATTGTTCAAGATGTAATGAATTTCTGAAACCTAGAAAGTTTGCTTCATTATCTATTTTTCATTTTCTTTCAATTATTATTACAGAACATGAACTGAACTCTATGCAACCATATCGATTATTTAATCCCTTTATCAAATTCAGCAGTATTAGGCATCTACTCTGTGCCAGACACATAAATAACTTTCTTACAAAGTTGGGGTGCATAGAATTGGAATTTATTTCTGATAATCAAACGCATTGAAACAGAGTAGAATGGTGGTTTCCAGGGGCTGGGGTGGGGGAGAGAAATGGAGAGATGTTGGTCAAGGGGTACAAAGTTTCAGTTATGTAAGATGAATGAGTTCTGGAGAACTAATGTTCTGTATGGTGACTATAGTTAACAATACTGAACTGACATCTGAAATTTGCTAGAGTATTCTAACCACACACATACACCAGGTAACTATGTGAAGTGATGGATTGTTAATTAGCTTGTTTGTGGCAACTATCTCACAATGTATACAATGACATCAAAACATTAAGTATATACAATTTTATTTGTCAATAAAACCTCAAAAAGATGGGGGGAAATAATAAACCTTTCACCAAAGTGAAGTTTTCCTCACATGAGATTTTAAAAATACCTACTTAGAAAGTTGTCGTCTTCGTGGAGACAAATATATTCCCTCTGTGTTCCACTAGTTTCAGATCCATTGGCAAGAGAAAATCACTTACTCATAAATCTTTGCGGAATTACCACTGGCAAATGGAAACTGCATTCACTCACAAAGGCCCTTAAACTCAAGTTGGGCTCTTAGAGAATGAGGTCAATTCTACACATTTCACTTTAGGTATTCTTTTAACCAAACGTATTTTCACTTCTTCACCAAATAAGCCACTACTAACTGAGAAAGTCCTTTTTTTTCATTGCATCATTTATTAATGGCTCACATGCATGTAGGTCCAAGAGCCCACTGATTTCTCCACCAATTTTACGGCAAACACTCGTCGTATTGTAGGTAGGAGTTATACACTTGCTGCATAGTTTAGGACCCTAATTGATTTGTAGTTGAGTAGTAAAGTTCTTCCTGAGGCTATATTCCATAAGTATGCCCAGAAGAATATTCATATTCCTTAAAGACAACATTGGCGTTGATTTTTAAAAATTTTTGGTAAATATGTTTAAGGCATAGCAATAACATTACTGTATTATTAGCAGAAAGCACTCCTTAGAATAGTATCCCTCAAATATGTCTGAACATAGCATGATTGATATTAATTAGTTAAAATAATTTCAGTTGCCATCACAGGGTGTTTTTAAAGGGCCATTTTCACTTTAATTTTAGATTTCTAGGTTTGCCTTTTAAATTCCAACTTCTTCCAAATTTCCTTTTCAATGCTTATTTGAGTGTTTCAAAACATCTGAAAACATTGCAGACCTTATTAATGTTTATAAGCACTATTATATTTTTAATAAATGTGATGTGGTGATTGTTACTTGATAGATCAATACATCTAATGAGTAGTAGTAGTAGCTGGTTTTATCCACACACATTCATTCTATCTGGTCACTATTTGATTCTCAAAGAATTTGTGTTGTTATAGGATCAGGAACAAAGAAAACTCAAGGGGAAACATCAAATATATTTGTTACTCAGAAATTTCAAGAAAACTTACTCTTGTGATGATAGACCACCTTAAAGAATACTTTTAAGAGTATACATGTAGGAGCATAAATTTGCCCAAATATATAAATGTTTGTTCTCTGAAACAATGGAGTTCTGTTTTTTTAATATTTAAAAATAATGTTTATAAAAAGGAAATATGTGGAGAAAATTTTAGGTACAAGATGATGGTGGCCGGTTTACACTGGAGTCATTGCAAAGTGAAAGCACAAGATCTTGGTTTGAAAATGACTCAGTAGATCACTGCCATTGATGACTCCACTACCCAAGAAGAAAAGTCGAAGAAATTCTGAAGCATTTGTGACAATAGTTACATAAATCAATTTCTTCCAATTGGGCTTTGGAATGCTACAGGTAGTTTGTGTAACTTTTCACCATATTATTCTCACCCATTCATCTAAAAAGTGACATTCTGCTTGCTTAATGCAATGCTCACCATCACGTGAAGATAAAAAGGTTGTTAGAATTTTCATCCCCTTTGTATTAAGAGATTATATGCTGAAGTATATGCACAAAAGAGGAACAATGTACAAATCTCTATAGACTGAATGTTATGGAAACAATTGCAGTATTTATGCTCATATACATATGGCTCTGTAAAAATCTCATCTGTTTAATTCTTTTGAATTACAACTCACACTCAGATTTTTAAAATGCTTCATTTATTTATTAATTAAAATTTATTGGAGTGACATTGGTTAATAAGATTACATAGGTTTCTAGAGTACATTTCTATGATGCATGATATGTATGTTGCACTGTGTGCCCACCACTCAAAATTAAAGCATCATCCATCACCATATATTTGGCCTCCTTTACCCTTTACTACTCCCACCCCCTTTTCCTCTGGTAACACTCTTGGATTTGATTCCTTTCAATTTGCTTTCTAGCATTTATTTTTTGCTGGAAACTATTTGCCATTGTAGCTCTGGCTACGGAAGAAGAGCTGTGTTTCCTCTCTGGTTCTCCCAAGCGTTCCCTTTCATTACAGACATCTGCATGAAAACACATGAGATTGGCCTAGGGCTGTGGGGACCAACTACAAGTAAAAATGAAACAAACAATACGCAATGATTTAAAATCTTCATATGTCAGTAGTAATACGAGTGGTCGATTATTCTCTGTGGTAAGAAAAAAAGCTCTTCAAGAAATATACATGACTGCCAGAACCGGTTTGGCTCAGTGGATGGAGCATCGGCCTGCGGACTCAAGGGTCCGGGGTTCGATTCCGGTCAAGGGCATGTGCCTTGGTTGCGGGCACATCCCCAGTGGGAGGTGTGCAGGAGGCAGCTGATCGATGTTTCTCTCTCATCGATGTTTCTGGCTTTCTATCCCTCTCCCTTCCTCTCTGTAAAAAAAAATCAATAAAATATATTAAAAAAAAAAGAAATATACATGACAAGAAAGTGGGGAGAATCCCATGGATATGGCTAAATTGTGAGAACCCCCAATGCAAAACACGCACAACAAAACAGGTTTGTATCACAAAGAAAAAGTATATAAAAAGGAGGAATGGGGCAGGACTGCTGAAACAAAATAGTAAAAACATAGGTCAGCTATGAAAGAGGCTTTATAAATATCAAGGTGATAGGAGCTACAAAGAAGCAATAAAGGAGGAAAAACAGAAGCATCACAAGGCTTTTATCTCTTTGGAGCTCTAACCTAGATCAACACCAAAATGACATAAAAAGGAAACTGGAAGTTTCCCTCTTGATTTTGTAAAAGTATTTTTGCTTTATCGATTAATTAATTTTATATATTGTTTTCTATTCTCCTACATTGATTTCTCAGGATTCTCCTATACTAATGTCAAATATATGGAAACATTTTTAAGCAAACCCAAATTTCCCCTAGTAATTGTTGAGTAAAATTTTAGCCAATCTGATGGCATTTTAATTGGAACTCTATGGAGATTTTTACTTTTCCTGGATGCCAGTTGGGGATATTCAGATCATTCCACTTATGGGATAAATTAGTGTTTAGCTTAGGTGAGGCAAGATGTGAGGATACGTTAAAGCTTATCCACATTGGTTCTGTAGAATGTCTCAGGGAGGGAATTTCATTCTGGGATCTTGACTAACATTATTTCTGTCCACTGAGGATTCCTTACTCATTTATTTACCACCTTTTAAAACTGGATCTTAATTTAAAAGCTGTCATTACAACTGAAAGCCATGTGAATAAATCAGTCTACCAACATACACTGTACTGCCAGACCCAGCAGGGCATTTGAAGACCTCCGTAAAAGAGATAGAAACATGGAAGTCCACATGGCACTAGGAAGAGTTCATTGCTTTTTGGAGCTGTTGAAAAAATTTCATATAAATCACATGTATTCATGGGAATAACCGAACAGATACTACAGGGTTGGGCAAAAGTAGGTTTACAGTTGTGAGTACACGAAATACAGTTTATTCTTGTATTATTACTTATTAATGATTTTCCATACAACTGTAAACCTACTTTTGCCTAGCCCTGTATAATAAGTATTCACCAGAGTAAAACTGAACAGTCTTAATTGGGTTGCTTTCACATTTAATTTTAGCCCTGACTTGCCCAAATACAAACCAAGAAGAGCCCCATCCCCATAAATATATAGTTTTTAGCTGCCTCTTCTTTGAAGCAGCAGGTACAAAAGTATGATTTATTGGTAAGAATAGAAAGTTGTCCCTTCAGAAGTTATGACCTCTGGCTTCTATAGGTTTTTATTAATTTCAGTAGGCTCAGCCCTTTTGCCAATCATAGCTCAATTCACAACCTTCGGTGTTTTTAGATAACCTTCACACAAAATAATAGTGTTTTACTGGTATGTATTGAATGTCATCTGTGGCTAAGAGATTTAGAAATGGCTTAGCTAGTGTTTTGACTTTACATTTTAGGAAGACAAAGAAATTCAGGCTTGGCCAAGACTATGTAGAGCATTCCCTTTCTATTGTCTGCTTTTTCTAATTATTTCATTGCTATACGAGGGGAGAAAGTGACAGTTTTCAGGGATGCATTTTGCGGGGCACTGGAGCTTCATTTTAATAAGATTTTATATAGCTCTTGATATCTGCAATGTGTATCTATTGGTAATTGCTTATTTAATTAAGTCCTAATGATGCAAAAACTTTTATACTAGAGACACTCTACCCTCCAAATGATCATTCCTGAAAAGATGGCATATGAAACTGAAATTACATCAAGTCCTTTAATACTTATCAGGACCAGAAAAAGCTCCCTTTAAAAAAATAACAATAATTTATTATGACCTATCACCATTTCAAATCATCTGAAAAATACTATAGAATAGTGCCTATTGATAGTTTGACCATGATCCATTTTTTATCACTAATTAAACCCTAAACCCACTTGGTATTATTTTTCATTTTATTTAAATCAAAGACAATTATAGGACACCAGGCTCCATCTGTTATCCTTTGCTTTTAAGTAATGTGTAGATACTATTTTTTAAAAAAATACATGACCACATTAGATTTCCCACCCCCCAAAAATCACTTTTTTGCACTTCACAGGTAAGAAAAACTGAGACCAAGTTGACTGAAATCCTGTACCCTCTAGTCACTCAGGTGTTAAAAAGGAGGGGCTAACATTTTAGATCCCTGATCACCAGTTCATACATGAATAAACATGGTTTTGGTCATATACAAACAAAATATGCTGGATGTCCAATGAGGATGATGGCAAACTTGCTTCCCTCTCCCTCCCCCCACAAGGAAATGTTTTTATTGATTTTAGAGAAAGATGAAGGGAGAGAGAGAGAGAGAGAGAGAGAGAAACATAGATCAGTGCACCAGGGTTCAAACCTAGGTACGTGCTCTGATTGTGAATCGAAACCACAACCTTTTGGGGTATGGAATGATGTTCCAATCAACTGCACCATCTGGCCAGGGCAAACTTGCTTAAAACATTATTAACTTTTTTATTTTTATTAGCTTTATTTGCAGTTTCTAAGGATAGAAAGGATTTGCACAAGAAGTAAATGTAGCTAGGCAGGCTAGAATCCAAATATTTTCTATAAATAAACAAACCAGAAAAAAGGAACACAATTTCCTGGCCTATGTCAGATCCCAGATGAGAGAGCTCATTCTCTGTAGTAGCCAGGCTGGTCTTGTGTGTACACATGAGCTAGGACCCAGGCATCAGGATAGCTGTGTCCTCACCTGTCCTTAGTTATTTTCCACTTTATTTTTGAAATTAAACTATTGGGTATTGCTCTGGAGGTCAAAGGTATTGGATGCACTGGATAGTCTGGGTTCTGTCTTGCTTATTGCAGAAATGAAAGGATAATTCTAGTTTCCCACCCCACCCCACCATTTTGGTTTTCAGTACCAACAATTGTTTATTGTTCACCTACTATGTGCTAGGTGGTCAATGCTAAATGAATGTTTCCTTAACTTCTTTGTGATAAGCTGGCTTCACCTACTCTTCTCACTTTCAGTGGGATCATTCACTTGAGTTTATTCAATTTCACTTCAATTTCCCCTTGGGAAGTGCTAGAGGGAAGGCTTGTTCTACTCAGGGACTTTCAGAGTTATGGGGAGTGAGATGAGCAGAGAAATTCTAAGAGTAAATCACACTAACCATCAGGCTATATTCCCAAAGAAATGCTCCTTCACCTCAACTACTGCCCTTCTAGCACAGCAGGACAAGCATGAGCCTGGAGCTGGGCAGAGCTGGAGACATAGCCAGTGCTGCTGCTTTCTAGCTGAGTGGCCTTGAGCAAGAGTTATAGAGCCCTGACCGGTTTGGCTCAGTGGATAGAGCATCAGCCTGCGGACTGAAGGGTCCCAGGTTCGATTCTGGTCAAGGGCATGTACCTTGGTTGTGGGCACATCCCTGGTAGGAGGTGTGCAGGAGGCAGCTGATCGATGTTTCTCTCTCATCGATGTTTCTAACTCTCTATCCCTCTCCCTTCCTCCCTGTAAAAAATCAATAAAAATAAATACAAAGAGTTTTAGAAACGTTCTGACCTCAGTTTCCCTACCTTCAAATGAGGCTAGGACTAGCTTCTTCAGGTGTTTGTGAGAATTAAACTAAATCTATAACTATATTAGGTTCATTGCCTACACTGTGAGAGCTCAGTAAATGAGAGCTATTATTTTTTCCATATTGCCTATCTCCTTCTTAGATTTTGAAGTAATTAAATATAGGGACTGTTCATGTGCCCTTTCCCCCCTTTGTCCCCCAAGTCTAGCAAATCAGGAGCAGGTGGGTTCTCAATAAATGTTTATTCACTTACACCCCCCTCCCCCGCCCCCCCAAAAAAGTGAGCCAAGAGGTCATTGGCTTAAGAACACACAAGGTGACAAGTTTTTGCTGCATGTTCTATGGTGGCTTTTTCTATCTGTTTGTATTTATTTCTTTACAGAAAGAGTGAGTAGACACTCATAAAGTATTTCTTTTTGGACTGCTTTTGCTCTCTGTTGAGTCACAGAATGAGAAGAAAGGCATGTAAGTTTTCACAGATACTGAGGTCTTACATGACATGATGTGTGTGTCACAGAATGGAGCTTTAAGGTTTGTCTTTTTAAAAAAATGTATGTTATTTAATCACACCAGGGCATATTCATTCCACTGATATTTTAGAGACAGTGGGAGGGAGGGAGAGAGACAGAGAGAGGGAAACATCAATGTGAGAGAGACATCAATTGGTTGCCTACCACATGAGCCCTGACGGAGGGTGGGGGTGGGGGGTGGGGGTGGGGGAGGAGATCAAGCCTGCAACTGAGGTACGTGCCCTTGACCAGAATTTAACCTTCAACCCTTCAGTCCTTGGGATGATGCTCTAACTACTGAGCTAAAGCAGCTAGGGGTTTTTTAAAATTTTATTTTATTAATTTCAGAAAGAGGAAGGGAGAGGGAGAGAGAGATAAAAATATCGTTGGTGAGAGAGAATCATCGATTGGCTGCCTCTTGCACACCCCCACTGGGGATCGAGCCCACATGTGCCCTGACCAGAAATAAAACCATGACCTCCTGGTTCATGGGTCGATGCTCAACCACTGA
>NW_005871072.1:8289973-8292385 GCF_000147115.1 Myotis lucifugus
ACACACACACGCCTTTCTTACATTTTGATTAATCACACCACGGATATCCATTATATTTTTCTACAGTGGACAAATGGTCCCAGGGATAGTCAACATGTTACCATTTTATCAAGGGAAAAGTCCAACATAATTACTTTTATCTTGTGTGGTGTTAGTGTTTGTTGGGTGTGTAAAAGCATCAGAGAAGTGGGGTGTACCTGGTTCTTAGTATAAATCTGGAAATCTAGTCAACAAGACAGTCGACCAATTAAGAATCACAGTAAGTTGCTTCCTCTGGGAAGATGAAGTAACTGAATATGGCAATGTTTTTAGAGTCCATCTTCAATATGTCATGTGGCTAATTGATACAACTTTATCTCATGGATGAGTGGGTGAAGCTGAGCCAGACTGTACTGGTGTTAACATCTATCTTGCTCAGAGTAAGACTCTTCTCTCTCTGGAGGGATACAATGTGCTGCGCTAGATTCCAGCTGCAGCTGCAGAGCCTGGGGATATGTGCTGGTGCTTGGCTGTCGGGCTCAGGTCTGGGAAATCCCGAGGCCTCCGCCATGGCCAAGAGTGTGAGCCCAGCCTGGTGCAATCTGGACAGCAGCCTTCATAAACCTGACTTTGCAGCCCTACTGTCTGGTGAAAAGACAGCAGGTGACTGGAACACCACTGAGCAGACATTGCTGAGAACACTGTGAGCACCACAAGCTGTATGCAGGATGGGCTGAGCAGTTTTGGAGGGGTTAGGAAAGGGGGGATCTTTTGAATAGGGTTTGGAGGGATGACAGTATACTCACACAGCCACGAAAGCTACCTCCATTAGCAACACAGCACTCAACATACTCTTTTAAGAGGGCGCTTATAATATTTAGGATGCAAGCTGTTTTTGAAGACAATGAAAGATGCAAAGGATTGTTGAATATACTGTGCTAACTACTTGTACATACCAGAGGGGCTTTAAAGGGCCAGCTTGGGAGGGGGAGCACACCAGTGTGTGTGGTTTCTGTCACAGCCATAGATAGCTCTCCACAGTTTTCACATACAGCATGAAGCATGGGCTTATTGCGAGCTGTGTTGTGAGCCACACAGATTTATATTGCAAAGTGCACTCATGTGTTGATTATGAAAGATGATCTGCAGCTGAAATCTCACCATCAATTCTTATTGAAGGTCTTGTCTCTAAGATTATTTAGATGTGGATTTCCAATGGCTCTCATAGAAAATACAGTGACCTGGAGGAATAGTGATTCAACAGAAATTTATAGAATGGGTTCTAATTCTGTCCTGTAATGGGTTTTCTGCTCTTGTTTCCAGCTCAGATGAGGGAGATGTGTACAAGTTCTATAGGGGAGGCAGAATATGTGGGATTTAAAAGCACTGTGTGGGTAAGTTTCTTCATCTGTGATATGAGTACAATGAAAATCTCTATCTCATATTGAGTTATGAGTACCAGAGATATGATGTATGCAAAGTACTTAGCACAACATTTGGTAGGTTTTCAGTGTTCAATACATGTAACCATTTAAATTTTTAAAGATTGTAGACATAAGTTTTGGAGATACGAAAACCTTGGCTGCTATCCCAGCTTTGTCATTCACTGGTTGTTACTTCTCTCAGCATTGGTCAGAGATATGACAAGGTTTAAACAGATATAAAATCAATACATGGGAGTAATTATATCACATCAAATAAGAAATAGATGTAAAACTATGAGAGGGCCTGGCATATTGTAAAAGCCCAATAACTACTATGAGCTATTATTATAAATTAGCACCATAAGTGATTTGCTTAGCCCATGAACTGCTACTGCAAGAGGTAATGACTTATAGGGCCATCATGATGCTTTCTATAAAAATTAGCTTTCATGTGTATGGATAGAAGTAACATAGGAGCGAGTAGTTTGAGACTTTTTGATGCGAGTTTGATCACAGAGACACGCCTTGTGTGTGACCACAGGGCATTGGTTGACCCTGTGCCTTAAGGCATGTAGACATACGCCTTCTGTCTGGCTTCAAAAGCTCATCGCTTACATGGCCCTTTTGAAGTTGGGCGTATGTTCTACAGAGTGCACAGTGTGGCCAGAGGCAAGTCTGGCTCTTTGTTTAAAAAGAAAAAAGGCCAAGCTAGCATATTTGTAGCTGATCACATGAATGCAACAAAGCACCTATATGAATGTGGATTTATCTGTAAACCTATGTGAGTTTGTAAGGGTATATAGGTGCATATAAATTATATACATATATGTGTGTATGTGCATACACATATAAACATGTATAAAATATATGCACACAAGCATATGTCCATGGCAACTATTATATAAAATCCAATTAACAAGCTTTCTAATTCTTCACTTGTCAAGAATAGCATAAGTATAGAAGTTAGAGTGAAAATGCAGATATAACAATATATGTAAAAATAATTTGC
>NW_005871072.1:8292485-8317302 GCF_000147115.1 Myotis lucifugus
CCATTTGCTTCACAAAATTGTTGCAAAAGTCAATCTTAAGGCAGCAAGTCCTAGATTATTATTATTTTTTTAAATTATGGCTATGTGACAAAAATACTGTTGAAAAGAGAAACAGTATTTTTCTTTACAAATGTCAAATATTCCCATCATTTTGTAGATCAAATATTGAGTAATTGGATATTTTCCCCATCCAGATAGTCCAGTGTTTAATTGTCATCCAAGTGTATAGATATACATAGCCTAAGGACTGTGACAAAAACATAGATTTATTTTTTTCAAAAATTTTTCAAGTCATGAACATTTTGTACTATTTGGAAGTATTCCAAAATTTTCTTTTTTCTTTATATCTTTTGAAATAGATAAAGGGAAGAATGAGTAAAGAAACATCTGTTCTCTGGGTATGCAGAAACATATTAAGATTATTCTGTTCTACAACAGCACAGAGAAACTTTCTTTGTTATCTTAGTTTCTGCCTGATTTCCATCTTAAATTTAGAAAATGTGTGTACCCAGCAAGCAGCTATTTGCATGGACATGGGAGAGTACCTATTGCTAAAATCCACTTTTCTTGAACCTATATTTTCTAGTTATTCATGTACAAACCACTTTCAGTAACCATTTTCATTTCAGGTTTTAATTATCGAAAGCAACACAATGACTTCAGAATTGTGCATGATATTTATTTAACCCCTTACTGAAGAAGCCGTTGGCAGTGAGAAGTGCTCACAGGCATTACTACCCAAAGGTTTCAACAGACAAATGCTCCCTCGTAATGGGGTTATGAAAGACGCCGCCTCTGTAATTTACTGAAGTTCAGCTTTAGAACAAGCTGTTTCTTTTATGTACGGAGCTAGCAATTCACAGGTCCCGAGTGAAATGTATGTTTTGTTGTTGTTGTAAGGTTTTAAAGATACAGAATTTGGAAATTCCTTAATTAGATTTAAGACTTCAGCCTACAGTGGGTTCTCTTTGTAACCAGAATGTATTTATTTGGCAGTTGCTTTATTTAGTGATGCTCATTTCACACTGTGAATAACCAACACAAACTCTAATATGCTCACACTCCAATAGCTTTTCTTTTTTTTTCTTTTGAAAACAGAAAGCAAAGATATCAGAAAAGATTTATGGAGAGTGGCCCAAATTGAAACCTATTTGGAAGCACCTTTCCTATTTGCACAGCTAAACATCTTTGTGTTTTATTTTAAATGAAGGAGTACATAGATAGATAGCTCCAAGTTTGAAACACACATTAGGATCTGTTTCTATAAAAACACATTACACAATCAGCATTCATAGAGGGCTGCCAGCTCCGGAAGCCTCGCATGCCCATGGGTCAGCCCTGGGGGACAGGCTGTATATAAATACCAACTGCCAGTTCACAGTTCGTGCAAATATAAAGTCTGTTAGGCCAAGATAACATGTATATAGTGTGACATGGCAGTACCTAGCTGCGTATGTGTGGAGCTCAGTATATCTAGTGCTTGACACTATTTCACTTCTCACTGAAGCAGCTAGCGATTACAGACAAATTGGTAAAAAGACAATAACTGTAAGACATGTGGGGTACAAAGAATTGAACAACAGTAACAACTTTCTAGAACACCAAGCAGGGAAGAAAGAACTACAGCATATGAAGTCTGTGTAGATGGACACTCTTTTGTTCCCTGAAGCATTAATGAGAAAGGAAAGAATGTTTTGACCCCAGAATCTAATAATATTTGGTGCATAGTAGGCACTTAATAAATACTTGCTGAAAAATGTGATGTCCTATCGCTTCTAATTCCTGTGACTAACTGCTTTCCTTCATGGCCACTGCAATGATCTAATTCACACATGATCTCTTTTGAGGTGATTTTCTTTAGTCTATTGCAGTGGTTTTCAACCTGTGTACCGCAAGAATTTTTAAAACATGTAATACCCGACTGTTCAGTGAGGAGTCAGACCTCTTTTCCCTTGGATTGTCAAGTAAAAAATTACAACAGCCAACAAAACAATAGTTGTCTAGTGTGAATGAATCAAAATTATAACTATTTTTTGTCAAATTGGCAAAAATATCATATCATATCATCATATCATATCATGTATATAATATATTTATTTTATTGATTTCAGAGAGGAAGGGAGAAAGAGATAGAAACATCAATGATGAGAGAGAATCATTGATCCTGCATGCCTCTCACTAGGGATCAAGCCCACAACCCGGGTATGTTCAACCGGGAATCAAACCATGACATCTTGGTTCATGGGTAGATGCTCAACCACTGAGCCACACCATCCAGCTAATATATTTTTTTGGTGTGCTACAGTTTAGTAATTAGTTTATGTGTGCCATGAGATGAAAAAGGTTGAAAACCACTGGTCTATTGTCTCTTCAATCCAATCCAGCCCTTTAGTATCTGTTTCCATGATCTTTTCAACTGGTTATCTGTTTCCCCCACCCTCTGTATATTTGAGTAAAATTATTTCCTAAACATTTTTATGCTGCTTCACCTCCCACAGTTGTAATTAGCCTGGCCCTTTCTGCCCCCAGAAGACCAGCCCCACCACATTTCTACATTGTGTCCTTGGAGGCACATGGCAAAGACCAGTGTTTTCTTGTTGGACATCTTTCTTCCCTACATGAGGCATCTCTCCCTCCCAGACATTCAAAAGCATTTTATGTGTATCTTTCTTTTAGCTTTCTGTTCTGTAATATACTTGTTTATATGAAGGTCTTACACTTTCCTTTCACCAGCTATTTTTTTTTCAGCTGTGACTCCAGACAGGATCCAAAGAGTAGTTTTACCATCTCTTCTCTGGGTTTTATGGAGACTCAGTTTACCCTTCTGTGTTAGCCTCTTAAGGCACTGCGTCAACCTTAAAAGGGCACAGGAAAGGGTGTCACCAGCTATTTTTTTTTAAGGGCTGGAGTTTATAACTTATTCATCTTTGGGGCCCACATGAAAGTCTCTCATAAGTCTCCTTTGTCAGAGTAGACCAGTCAGTAGTTTTTCTATTATTTCATCCCATCCTGTACTTCTGATTTGTTCTTTTATCACAAAATCATAGAAATAATGGAGCAATTTGTTTTTAATTTTTAAATATATATTTATTGTTGAAAGTATTACAGGTGTCTCCTTTGTTTGTTTGTTTGTCTCCCCATTAACCCCTTCTACCCCTTACCCCCCCCCCCCCCCGGCCAGGCCTTCACCAGTCTTGTCTGTGTCCATGGGTTATGCATATATGCATATCAGTTCCCCGGTTAATCACTCTCTCCTCTCTCCCCTCTCCCCCCTGCCTTCCCCCTGAAATTCATCAGTCTGTTCCATGCCTCCATGTCTCTGTTTCTATTTTATTTATCAGTTTATTTTGTTCATTAGATTCCACATATGAGCGAGATCATGTATACTTACCTTTCTCTGACTGGCTTATTTTGTTTTAATGCTATAGAAAGAATGTTAGGTCCACAAAGGCTTATGTTTACAGCCAGATCCCAAGTTCCTAGCACAGTGTCTTCTACAGTGTTTTATCAGACTATATATATATATATATATATATATATATATATATATATATAATCTGTAGCGATAGGACGATAGATAGATAGATAGATATTTTATTGATCAGGGTCAGAAACACTCACACATCTATGTTCTTATGAGATCACACTGCTCTGTTCCCCAAAAGACCATGATTCAGAAAGCAAGGATAGAGAATTGTCGTATAATAACTATACCTAATTTTCATATCCACTCTCTGTGTAGTAGGTACTTTTGTTGTAGAAGTAACTTCTTTTCTTAAGATACATACTGTCCCTTGACCACACTCTTTCTTCTGTATAGTTATGATTTCTGAATCTTTATCTCCCATTATAGCTTTTCTTGAATTCTAGAGATCCACCTGCTTTCTGGATATCTTCACTTAACCTATGGCAGAGACTGGTTAGTTTTTCAACAAATTATTTAACTTCCTTCTTTCTCTTTGTTATATCTCCAGACCATATTTCCCAGCTTTTTTTTTTCAGTTAGGTGTAGTAAAATGATGGAGTTTGATTAAAAGAGTGTTGATTAAAGTTATGTGCACATGTGTAGGTCTAGTCCACAAAACCTACATTTACTTTCCACCCTCTACCTCCCTGTCTGCTGGGTATGACCATAGAGGGAAGAAGCTTAAATCCTTCAGTGACTGTGTGGAGCAGAGACATCCCACCCTTAATAATGAAATTTAAACAAATGAAATAATTCTATTTGTTAAGCTATTAAAAATTTCAGATTGTTTGTTACAGCAATTAGTGAAACCTGTCCAGTACACATTTTCCCTTAAAACATATTCTTTGGAATTCCTTATCTATGTTGATGCCCTTTCACTTTTTGCTCAGAATGCTATACTTTCCCCCAAAGTATTTTCTCTCTCATCCCATATTCCTCATCAGTCAACATTCCATGTTCTTTATTCCTGGTCTCACTGTTTTAGTTCAGGTTATCATCCTGTCTTGATTGGTCTATTAAACTAGTATCCTGAATTGTCTTTCTGCTATCTGCCCCGCCTACCTCAAATTTATTCTTTAGACTGCCCACCATTTCTCTTTCAGAAACACAGATCTGATCTTATATGTCTCTCATATGAAAAAATTTAATTCAAAATGATTTAAATTTTCTTTAGGATGACATCCATTTAAACATTATATTCCATCCATTTCCTAACCATCTTTCACCTACATTTCTAATGTTATAACTCAGGCTTTAAAAAAAACAAAAACAACAAACATGAACAAAAAATCAGATGTATACTTTTCCCATAACAGAGAACATTTTTTTTCACAGTTTTGATTTTCTGCATAGGATATTTACTTAGTCTAAAATGTCATTTTCCCCCATTTTCTGTTCCAATTTCATTCTTTTAATAGGGCCCAATTTAATAGTCATCTTTTATCCCTTTTTTAACTTCCCATGCTAAGTTAATTGCTCTCTCCTCTGTACATTCATGGCATTTTGACTGTAACTCTCTTCTAGTGTTTATTTCTTAGGATTTCAATTATATGTATCTCACAATTGATTGTGAAAAGCAAATGGGCAAGAAATTGGCCCTATTTATTTTTGAGTACTCTTTGCCTAATTTAGTGAGTAGCAACAAAGGAAGTACTCAAAAAAGTTTTTTTGGATATATTTTAACTGCTATATAAGTCAAAGATGTTCTTTGGCCTTCAAAACTTCTGTTAGTCTCAATTACATTTACCCAGGCTATAGGTCTAGAAACTGAAATTATCTGATAACTGAAATAGCTTAAGTCTCCTGGTATATTGATATCCCAAGAAAATCCAGTCAATATGAAATAAACTATAGTAGAGGGGCAAAATGTATTGAATTTCTATTACTTACTCCTTTAAAAATATTTTGTGATGCTTATATATTGGTCAATGATAATCTTCATGGTATCTAGGTTAAGGTACTCCATATGTACTCATGAAATCAATTCAATTTTATTGCCCTCCTAATCTATAAGTTCCTCTATTTTATTCCTTTATACAAATTTCTTCCCTACTTCAAGTCCACTAGTTAATTTTGGCTCTTCTAGATGGAGTTGGGTAATGATGTCTGAGCACTAACAGCATTGGATTCTGCACATTGAGGTTTCTGGGCAGGTTGAATTGCCTGGCAAGTGCTCGGTGAGGCGAACTGGCACACAACAGTGGAGGTGTGCAATGTGGCAGGCCAACAGCTTTTCTATATTATTTGAAGTAATTTTCCCCCATTTGAATAGATAAAGGAGAGTTGAATAGAGCTGCTGCTATACTCACTGCAGTATTTTCAATTCTACAGTAATGTTTTTGAGGATCTCAAAAGACTGCAGGCATATATAGTGATTTATTATTTTATATCATCCAAATCTTAAGGACACCAATAAAGTTTTTAATAATTTTTATAATTTTTTTACACCAATAAATTTTTAAGAGCTTGTCTATTTCCAAGGCTGGTAGAAATATGATTCTATATTTATCTCAATATATAATTAACAATAATTTATAAGTAATGGGTTTCATGCTCTGAAGACAAATTACTGGCCTTTCTTTTTTTTTCTTTCTTTTTTCTTGTCTGAGTAGTGACTGGGAGTTGGGGTTCTGCACTATGATTTCCACGACACCCAATTTGGCATCTTATACTGTCAAAATGAGCTCATGATTTCAGGTGAGGAATAAGCAGAAGCATATGAACCCTCTAGCAAAAGAGATGAAATTTTCATCCGAATGTCCTAAAGAATAAAAATGATGGAGATAAAAACAGAAAATATATGACATGGACAAAGTTGTTTCTAACTAGAACATTTTTCAAAGTTTTCTAGGGGCATCAATTGCTCTCTGAGCAAATCATTTAGTACAGATCTCTAGTGAGAGCATTAGCACACGATCCTCTCTGCCTGCAATTAGATTAGTCATGCACTTGTAGGCCAGAATTTATGATGATTTGCATTCCAGAACAATCCTTGCACCATGCTTTTCAGAAAGAAAATAAAGAAAACTACTGTACCGTGCACTAAAGATTGCATATTTCTTTTTCTTTCAAATTGCTCTCATTTCTCTTTTAGTTTTAAAGGCTTATTTCATAAAAATCAAAGATAAAGACACTGTAATATAAACATTCTCATAGCCCAAACAGATGGTTTGTCATTATTGCTATCATGAATGTCATAAGCATTCTTTCCGTGTATGTTTATGTATTTACTTTCTTGATGCCTCATTTATAAGCTACTGCAGAGGAAAACATATACCTTTCTATCTTCTAGAAATATTTTTATTATTGTTATCATCATCATCTACATCATCATTGTCATTTGCACGCAGTAGGTCCTCTGTGGGTAATTATCAGTGTTTTAAAATTTAATTTAGAGCCTTCAGAAGGAAAGATACTATATGTGTTTGGAAAATGAAACTTGAGAAGGGTAACTAGTTATTCAGCCTAGTGAATCGTGTATGATCCCGCTCTGTGTCTACACAGGTTCTGAGGCCTGCTCCAACTGTCACATTGGACCAAATTGATTAGCAAAGTCTGTGTGCAGGCATGGCCATAGCTGCTATTTCTGGACTTCAGTGGATGGTGCTGCCATGTAAAAGCACTCATCATGCTTACTGATCTGACCAAACACTATTATCTCAAGAATTCTTAAAGTTATTCTGCTCAAGGCATAGAATTTCATCTTCTACACATCATCTATTTTTCTAAATTGCTTTCTTTTTCTTAAAACAGAAGAGATACCGAGTAAGTATGCCCCTGTGTTTTTAAGCAAGTGATTAAATCTCAGCTTGAAGAGTGCAATAATGCCAGCCAAATTATCCATGTCTATCTGGGATGCCACCTGGTCAGGAATGTGAAATCTCATCAGTTAGGTGGCTCTTATTACGTTCCATGATGTGGTGAGAATTTAGAGGGAAGTGTATCTCAATATCTATATTATAAAACCCTAATATGCAAATAGACCGAAAGGTGGAACAACCGAACAACCAGTCACTATGATGTGCGCTGACCACCAGGGGGGCATGGAACATGGCAGGCGTCAGCAGCAGGTGGCAGAGCATGGGACATGGCAGGCATTGGCTGCGGCAGGATGGTGGAGCAGGTGAGCGGGGGTGCCAGACCAAGGTGGGCACCGGTCGCTGTAATCGGGATGAGCCTCTGGTGGTTACTGAAAATACTTTGCTCCCACATGCTGTGGTCCCACCGGGCATTCACACCTGCTGCTGGCACCGCTTTCACTCGCTGCCAGTGCCAGAGCTGCTGCTCACACCACTGCCAGCGCCTGGCACCAGTCCCGATGGCTCGGCGCCATCAGTGGGTGCGAGTGGTGGCTGCTGGCCCCGATTGCCCCTGAGGGCTTCTCCACCTCCCCCAGCTTCTGAGGGGTAATCAGGGCAGCAGCCACCGCTGGTACCCGCTGATAGCATAGGCCCCACTCACACCTGCTGCTAGCGCTGGTCCCAATCGCTCTGCACTCTCAGTGGGTGCAAGTGGGGCTGGTGCAGCGCATGGGAGCAGTGGTAGCAGGGGCTGATGGCAGCCAGGGAACCGGGGGGGGGGTATGGCAGGAGGGGCTGTGACCTGCCCCTGTGCCCATTGCAGCCTCGCAGCCCACAGTTCCTGTCAAGGTGCACGAATTCATGCACTGGGCCCCTGGTAATATTATAAGACAGCTACAACAATGGGCACATGTATAGAAAGAGAGACTTGTTTGAAGTACATTTAAGTGTTTTGTGAGAATTATTATAATGAGAAATGTTATATGAGAATTAAAATATTCTTGTGGTCTAATTAAAATGGATATTAACTATAGCCAAAGCAAAGTAATGCTTTGCTATTGTCATCATTTTTGTTCTCAAATTGTTTAAAAACTGATGAATCAGAGCTTCAAATGATTATTATGGCTATTAAAAGAACCAAACATTTGTTTAAGTAGAGGTAGTATTGATTTCTAAATGAAAAATATCTATACTCCATATTAAAGGCTGATTCTTAAAGGTAAAGGTAAAAAATAAAGGAGATTGATCTCCTTTATCTTCTTCATTTAAGAATTGTGATTTCTTCATGTTTGAAAAATATGTTTTGATGTGAGAAATCTGTAGGAATTCCAGGCAAACTTTGGTGAACAGGACCTACACTTTTATATCTTGGAGTTTATCTTCCACCATTCAGTGATTTGGGATAATTCCATGAACAGAAACATTTATCCAGCAGGCACTATTAAGTTCTAGGCACTGGACAAAGGCATTTACATCCCACTTCTCAAGGGTGGCCCACAGATCTACTGCACCAGCATCACCTGGGAGCTCCTTAGAAAGGCAGCAGCTCTGGCTCCACCCAGACCTGCATTGTAACAAGCTCTCCATGTGCGTTAACACATTACAGTCTGAGAAGCTTTGCTTTCACATTTTACTTCTAACTCCTCACCCCAGACCTACATGATTGGAAGTTAAGTCAATGTGCAGAGTCACAAAGCTAATATGAGGTGGCACTGCTCTCTTTACTCAGACTTGGCCATGATCCATACACAGTTACAGCCTTCACTTGTTGAAACCTTATCCCTTAAATGTCCAGCTGAGATACTACACCTCACTTAAATCTTCCTTGATGGCTCCTGTTGCAAGTAGCCTTTCCTCTTTAAATATCTCAAGTTATTTTAACTTTTTCTGTTTTTGCCATATAACACAGTCTTGTCTTAGATTATTATTATTAGTGTCCATGAGGATAGAAACTATCTTTTTAGGCTTGCATAGTCTATTGCACCTAGCATAGCAACCACTGTATAATATGTGCCTAATGGATGCTTGAATAAATTAAGATTGCTTTGCCCTTTAAGGAAAGCCATTCCATAGTTCATTAGGACAAGTAAATCCTATTATAGTTATGTTTAGCGTATTAACAGCTGCTAATTGCTTCAAGGTTATTACTGCCTGGCTCACATTAATATTAATATTGATAATCCCTACCATGTGTATAGGGTTTTATAACTTACAAAGTACTTTAGCACCTATGACAACATTTAATCCTCACTACAACATTGTGGCATAAGAATTATATTATACCCATTTTACAGATATAGAAATCCATGCTTACAGAAATCGAGTGACCTGCCCTAGCCCCACACTGGGCTCCTCAGCCCAGAATATCAGTGCCAGGAAGAGAAGCCCCCACAACATCTGGCTGTGAAAACCAGTGGGGATTCTGGCCATCCAGGTGAGATGGAAGCCTGCTGGAAACCCAGATATGTTATTTTTTTCCTCGCCCGAGGATATTTTTTTCATTGAATTTTAGAGACAGTGGAAGACAGAGGGAAAGACAGACAGAAATATTGATATGAGAGAAACACAATGACTGGTCGTCTCCTGCACAAGCCCTGACCAGGGCCTGAGCTGGAGAGGAACCTCCAACTGAGGCATATGCCCTTGACTGGAACAGAACCCAGGATCCTTTGGTCTGTAGGCCGACACTCTACCCACTGAGCCAAACCGGTTAGGGACAGATATGTTCTTAAAGCACAGACTTATTTGCTCACTTGAACTCACCCTGGGCTCCAGCGCAGGAAGCACCAGACTAGGGTGTGCTCTTTGCCTTTTGTTTAATGGCCCCAGGCTCAGCTCTGCACAAAATCTGAATCTGCATTGTCCTGGTGAACAAGACTAGCCGCACACTGGTGATCTCTCAGACCCTGCCTAATCCACCTCATAAACAGCCTGAGGATCTTTCCACAGCTGAGACTCATGGGCAGCCAGAGGTGGTGGTAGACCTCAGGGTGCCCTGTATCTTTTGCTGAGCTGCCCTAGACCCAGTACAGGTGGAAGCCAACCTCGGTTTTCAGGGTGGCCTTTCTCATGTGCCTCCAAGTCCAGTACAGGCAGCTACCATATGCAGATAACTTTGTAGCTTTCACCAAGTGGCCCTGGGCCAGCCACAGGCAGTGACTGACCTTGGTATGCACTAGAGCCCCTCCTAAGAGGCTCCATGATTAACACACCCAGTGGCTGGCTTCAGATTACCACATAAGTAGCTCCACAAAAAACATACTCAAAGGGTGGTCTCAGCAGCCACCAGAGCCCACTAGGGCAAATACCACCTGCTCTGTAGGGTCAGCCCCTATAGAGCAGCTTGTATGCTCTGGTCATGGTCAATCTTCACAGCTAGTCAGCCTGAGGGCAAATCCCACCTACTGACAAGCCAACAGCATTCAAGACTGTTCTACAACTGGAGGACACACACACACACACACACACACACACACACACACGGGGCACTCTTAAAGTGCCCAGCTCAGGTCATCAGGGAGACTGTGCCACTGGGCCCCACAGGACACCTATGACATAAGGCCACCTTGCTAAAACAGAGACATAGCTGATCTACTAAATACACAGAAACAAACACAGAGAGGCAGCCAAAATGAGGAGACAGAAAAACATGTCCCAAATGAATGAACAGGTGAAAACTCGAGAAAAAGAACTAAATGAAATGTAGGTAACAATCTACCAGATACAGAGTTCAAAAGCCTGGCCACAAGTTTGCAAAAGGAACTTAGTGAGAACTTCAACAAAAAGATAGTAATTGTAAAAAAGGGACATATAAACCATAAAAAAAGAACCAGTCAGAAATGACAAAGACAATAAATGAAATAATGAACACACTGAAAGGAATCAACAGCAGAAGATGAATAAGAGAATCAAATCAGTGATTTGGAAGACAGTAGCAGAAAACACCTTATTTGAATAGCAACCAGAAAAAACTTTAAAAAATGAGAATAGTCTAAGGAACCTTTGGGACAACATCAAACATAACAACATTCACATCATAGGGGTACCTGAAGGAGAAGAAAGAGTGCAAGGAATTGAAAACTTATTTGAAAAAATTATGAGTGAAAACTTCCCTAACCTGGCAAGGAAAATAGACATACAAGTCCAAGAAGTTCAAGAGTCCCAAACCAAATGAACCCAAAGAAACCCACACCAAGACATATCATAATTAAACTGCCAAAGATTAAAGACAAAGAAGGAGAGGGGAGACATAAAAGCAGCAAGATAAAAGTTGTTAGTTACCTACAAGGGAGCTCTCATTCGACTATCATCTGATTTCTCAACAAAAACTTCCCAAGCTAGGAGGAATTAGCACAATATATTCAAAGTGAGGAAAAGCAAGGACCTACAACCAAAAATACTCTACCCAGCAAGGTTATCATTTAAAACTGAAGAATAAATAAAGAGCTACACAGACAAGAAAAAGCTAATGTTTATCATTTATTATTAAAAAATGCTAAATGATCTTCTTTAAGAAGAGAAAGGAGGGGGGAGAACATAAATATAAAAAATAAAATTGTAATAGCTATGACCTATCAATAAGCACTTTAAAGGTAAATGAATTAAATGCTCTAATCTAAAGACACAGAATAGCTAAGTGGATAAGAAAACAAGACTCATACAAATGCTGATTATAAGAAACCCACTTAAGATCAAAAGACACACACAGACTGAAAGTATAGGGATGAAAAAAGAAATTTCATACAAATGGAAATGAAAAAAAGGTGGGGTAGAAATACTTATATCAGACAAAATAGACTTTAGAACAAGGGCTATAATAAGAGACAAAGAAGGAGATTACATAATGATAAAGGGGTCAATCCAACAAGCAAATATAACCATTGTAACCATTTATGCATCCAACGTAGAAGCATCTAAATATATAAACCAAATATTGATGAACATAGAGAGATGGACGGTAACAGTCATAGTAGAGTACTTTAACATCCCATTGATATTAATAAGTAGATCTTCCAGACAAAAAAATCAAGGAAACAGCAACTTTAAATGACACATGAGACTACATGGATTTAATTGATATTTTTTAGAGGATTTTACCCCAAAACAACAGAATATATGTTCTTTTCAAGTGCATATGGGACATTTTCAAGAATAAACCATGTGTTAGGCCACAAAATAAGCCTCAAAAAATTTAAGAAGATTGAAATCATATCAAGCATCTTCTTTGACTACAATGGTATGAAACTAGAAATAAACAAACAAACTCTGAAAAACACATGGAGGCTAAATATCATACTACTAAACAAAGAATGGGTTTACAATGAGATAAAGAATCAATACCTTGAGACAAATGAAAATGAAAACACAATGACCCCAAATCTATGAGACACAGCAAAAATAGTCCTCAGAGGGAAACTCATAGCAATAGGCCTACTTCAAGAAACAAGAAAAATCTCAAATAAACAATCTAACTTTACACCTAACTGAACTAGAAAAAGAACAACAAATAGAACCCAAAGTGAGTAGAAAGTAGGAAATAATAAAGATTAGAGTGGAAATAAACAAAATGGAGTCTAAAAAACAATATAAATGATCAAGGGCACGTACTTTGGGTTGCAGATTCGCTCCCTGGACCTGACCCTGCTCAGGGCACATGTGGGAGGCAACCAGTTGATACATCAAAAAGATTAAAATACCTAGGAATAAATTTAACCTAGAAGATAAAAAACCTGAATTTGGAAAAATGTAAGACAGAGAAGAAAAAAATTGAAGAAGATATCAATAAATTGAAGCATATATTGTGCTCAAGAACAGGAAGAATTAACATAATTAAAATGTCCATATTCCCCAAAGCAATCTATACATTCAATGCCATCCCTATCAGAATACCAATGGAACTTTTCATAGAACTAGAACAAATAATTTTAAATTTATAGGAAACCAAACCAAAACCCCAAATAGTCATGGTAATCATGAGAAAGAAGAACAAAGTTGAAGGTATCATACATACTACCTGATATCAAAACAAGGATTTAATATTCAAAGTACTGGCATAAGAACAGACACAAAAATCAATGGAACAGAACAGAGACCCCAGAAATAAACCCATATCTATATAATGAATTAATCTATGACAAAGGAGGCAAGAATATACAATGGGGTAAAGACAGTCTATTTAATAAATGGTGTTGGGAAAATTGAACAGACACATGGAGAAAAATGAAACTAGATCACCAACTTACACCATACACAAGAATAACTCAAAATAGATTAAAGATGTAAATGTAAGACCCAAAACCATAGAATCCTTAGTAGTAAACATAGAAGTAAGCTCTCTGACACAGCTATTAGTAAAAAATTTTTTCTGATATATCTCCTCAGGCAAGGAAAACAAACAAACAAAAAATAAACAAATTGGACTACATGAAACTAAAAAGTTTTTGCACAGCAAAGGAAACCATAAACAAAATGAAAAGACAATCTACTGAATGGGAGAACATATTCACCAATGATACATCTGATACGGGGTTAATATACAAAATTTATTAAGAACTCATATAAGCTAACAACAAAAAACAACCCAATTAAAAAATGGGCAGAGGACCTGAATAGACATTGCTCCAAAGAGGACAGACATACAGATAGACAATGGACATATGAAAAGCTGCTCAACATCACTAATCATCAGAGAAATGAAATTAAAATCACAATGAGATATCACCTCCCACCTGTCAGATGGCTATCATCAATAAATGAACAAACAAGAAGTGTTGGTGAGGACTTGGAGAAAAGAGAACCCTCAGGCACTGTCGGTGGGGTTGTAAATTGGTGCAGCCACTATGGAAAACAGTATGGAGGTTCCTCAAGAAATTAAAAACAGAACTACATTATGACCCAGCAATTCCACTTCTGGATAGTTATCTGAAAAAAACCAAAACACTTATTTGAAAAAAAAGATATGTGCCCCTATCTTCATTGCAGTGTCATTTACAACAGCCAAGATATGGAAAGACAGCCTAAGTGCCCATCAATGGACAGTTGGATAAAGATGATGTGGTACATCTACAATAGAATGTTAGCCACAAAAAAAGAATGAAATCTTACCACTTGTGGAAGCATGGATGGACATGGAGGTATTACACGAAGCGAAATAAGTCAGACAAAGACAAATCCCATATGATTTCACTTACATATGGAATCTAAAGAACAAAGTAAACAAACAAACAAAACAGAAACAGACTCAGAGATACAGAGAACAAGCTGATAGTTGCCAGATGGGTGGGGAATTGGGGGACTGGGCAAAAAAAAAAAGGTGAAGAGATTAAAAAATACAAATTGGTAGTTAGAAAATAGTCATGGGGATGTAAAGTACAGCATAGGGAATATAGTTGATAATATTGTAAGAACTATGAATAGTTGCCAGGTGGGTACTAGACTTATCAGGGGGATGATTTTTATAAATTACATAATTGTCTAACCACTATTCTGTACACCTGAAACTAGTACAAAATAATATCGAATGTCAACAGCAATTACAAATTAAAAAGCAAGAGTAGCTGTATTAATATTAGATAAAGCAGCTTTCCAAATCAGAAAAGTCATGAGTGGTTTCCACAGGTTCAAGAGGAGAGGGTGAGGGATGAACATGTGGGGCACAGGGGATTTTTTGGACTGTGATACTATTCTGTATGACACTGTAATGGGGATGCATGACATTCTGCATTTGTTAAAGCTCATAGAAGTACACAACAACACAAAGGGTGAATCCTAATGTAAATTATGGATGTTGGTTGACAGTACTGTAACAATATTGCTTCATCAATTGTAACAAACGCACCACCCTAATGAAAGTGTTAATAGTAAGGGGCAGCCCAGCCTGTGTGGCTCAGTGGTTGAGCATCAACCTATGAACCAGGAGGTCACGGTTCGATTCCCGGTCAGGGCACATGCCTGGGTTCCGGGCTCGATCCCCAGTGTGGGGTATGTAGGAGGCAGCTGATCAATGATTCTCTCCCATCATTGATGCTTCTCTCTCTCTCTCTCTCTCTCTCCCTTCCTCTCTGAAATTAATGAAAATATATTTGTAAAAAAATAGTAAGGGACACTTTATGAGGGAGACAAAGGCTTATATGTGAACTCTCTCTACTCAGACTGCAGTCAGCCGCTCCACCTGCCCCAGTGCCTGTGTACATGGGACAGACCTCGTGCTTGTTACTATTGAACAGATTACTTTCTGTTTCAGAGCTAAGTTAGGGAAAAGTGTTTTCTAGAACCTGCTGGCCTCCTCTCCTCCAACCCAACGGATATGTCCTGGCTGCTGGGTACCTGTTTACCTAATAGACAGAACACTCTTGGGTTCTGAGTGGTCAGTTGTGGCCCACAGGACACTGGCACCAGAAGATAGAGCTGTGAGCCCAAAAAGCCTACCGTCTGCCACTGTCTGCCACCGCATCGACCTTCAGGATGCTCCTGGAGGACCTGTGTGGTGCTCTGCTGGTGATTGCTGAAAGCCTGAGACACGTCCCAGGTCTCCATGCATTTCCCCGGGAGATCCTGGTATGTGCTGTGGTGGTGGTGTCTTTGATAGTAAAGAGATGGCACACGTGAGGAAGTGTGAAGGCGTAGACAAAAGGCATACTGCTCGTGATGAAGTCTGTGGGAGATGTAGTGAGAATATTGGACCAATGCCGCAAGCTGATGGCTCTCTCAGTCCACAGGGCCCAGTCCTTCCATGTTACAGACCTTGTGCTTGTTAGTACTGAACACAGACTTGGACCAGTCATCACTTTAGGACATGTTTGGCTCTGGAAAAGGCATGGAAAAGCCAGTCTCCTCAACTTTCCCAGCTGCCTGGCAAAAAGCCCATCTCAAAATCACAGAGATCTATGGAGAACAACTTCAGAAGAAAATAACAAATGATTTCAATGAAAACCTTCATTTTTCAGAAAATCCACAACTGCGCCACCAAGAAATTATGAGATAGAGGTGAAGAGTCCAGGAAAAGGAGGGGGAGAAAGACACGCTGGAGCAATCCAAAGTGAATGAAGCAGGTCCTGAAAGATAAAAACAGCCCATTAATATCAGTGGCTGAAAAACTGCTCCAGACCATCCCTTTGCCTGATTTCCTTAGCGATCACTTAGTCATGTGAAGTGCAAGGTCGAACAAAACAGGAAAGCAGAAAACAGCGATCTCTCTGTCCTTCAGTCATAAGTTGATCTGGAGAGTGTCCCTGATAATGCCAACTTCAATGTGTCCCTTCAAAGTCCTGACGAGGAACATTGCGAACTAGCCAGACAATTGTGGGAGAAAAAGCAAATGAATGAAGAGTTCACAGGACTGATAACAAATCTCCAAATGGAGGATTCATCATTGCAGCATGAAAATTCAAACCTAGAAAATGAGATTTGGCAGCTGACGCTTCTAGCTCTGCCTGAATCACTTGAAGATCATTTAATCCAACTTCAGAAAAAAACACAGAAACTGATGAGGAAATGAACTGTTTCAAAATGGAGAAGAAACTTCTCAACATGTGTAGAGACATGAACTCTGCATGTCAGATCCACAGCCTCTACAAGAAGATGGCCAAAGACATGGGCAAGGAATTGGAGAGAAGAACTTTCTACTACTGAACAGAAACCATCTTCTATGTGAAAATGGCTCAAGAAACCTGGATAGCAGTCATGTCAACCGAGGGAAAGTTCAAGGAGCTAAGGAAAGAAAATGATCACAACAGGCAAATGCTGGCCAAGGTCAAGTCCAAGTTCCAGCCTTTCCTACAGCCCACAGAGGCCTGGAAGTGTCAGGGGACCTCCCTGGGTCATCAGGACCCCCAGGAAGGAGGAGGATCATGCAGTAAGAGTTCAAGAATCCACGGTCACCTGTAGGTTTGACTCAAGTTTCCACAGCCGCTGGGTACTGAACACTTGCAACCACAGCAGAATGTCTGCATGGTTTTCTCTTTAAAGTAATTTTTATCTTTTTCTAGTTTAGCTACTGTTATTTAATTTATGCCATAATTCCTCTTATTCAAGTAGGTATGGCATTATAATTTTAAAATAAAAATTCATTAAAAATAATGACAAAATAAAGTTCATTTAATATTTCAAAAAAAGAAATTAAATGAACTAAAAAATATTACAGAGAACATCACAGAATAAAAATTTAAAGCCTTCTGATGCCAAGGTTTGTGCTCTTTCTGGTGTTCTTCTAGAACAAAAACATGGGTCTTGTATGAAGTCAATAACTATTTTCTCAAGTTGTGTTTATAGCAGAAGCTCTCTTATACAATATGCATTGACCTTAAGAGATTATTCCTCAAATGAAGACACTGATATCAGAAATATAAGAAAGGAAAAATCTACAGGACTTGTTAACTGATTAGCAAGGTCTGGATAGGATAGAATTAAAAGGAGCCCCAGATTTGGAACCTGGGTGCGTGGAGATGTGATGATACCACTTATTTAGCAGGACAGTCTGGGGGACTGAGGAAAAAGATAACTTGGGGGAGGAGAGCGGTCATTGCTCACCAGCCCTCTTTTTCCTGATTCTGTGGTGTGGATATCCATAATCTGAGTGACTACATTGATCACAGGCCCTGTCACATGAGTGAGAATTAACTTAGTTGTTTTTTTTAAGGTACTTAGACTTTGGGTTCTTAGTAACTACAGTACAATCTCCATTCTAGGCCACCCTGACTCATAGATATGAACAAAGTTCTCTCTACTGTCAGTTTTTTGAGTGAAAAAGCAATTCAGGTTCTTGATTTTATACTCTGTTCTAGCTTCTCTCTCCTCCCATTGTGAATCAGCACCCTGTCAACCAGATTCATAGAAATAGTACCTACAACTTTGCTGTTTTCTCACTCATCCAGATTTCAAAGAGTCTTCATCTAATTGTTGACGATGCTGAGTAGAAAGATCTGGGATCTGAAGTTGGAAGTCCCGAGTTACAATCTGCTTTTCTATAGCTGTGAACTAGGGCAATTCACTTAACTAGTGTGAATGCAATTAATTAATCTACTACTTGGTGAGTAATGCTATGTGGCTTATATGGTTGTGAAGATCCAATGAGCTATTATGGATGAAAACAGTTTATAAATTTTAATATGTTATATCAATGTAGTTATTACTAGTGTAAGAGCAGAACAAAGGACAAAAGAGTAGCTATCAATTTAAATATCTACTTAAATGTAAATTCTATATTTTAAAAATTAAGATGTATTTTTTAAAATATTAAAGTGCTTTACATACTTTCATTTCAGTATAATAATAATGTCTATTTTAAGTGTATGGAAAACAGAAATGAAGTTCCTAAAAAAAATAGAACTACCAAATGATGCAGCAATTCTACTTCTGGGTATTTATTCAAACTAATTGAAATCAAGATCTTGAAGAGATATTAGCACTCCTATGATCACTGCAGTACTATTCACAATTGCCAACATGTTGAAACAATGTAAATGTCCATCAACAGGTGAGTGGATAAAGAAAATGTGGTATATACATACAATGGAATATTATTCAGTCTTAAAAAGAAGGAAAGTTCTGTAATATTCCACAAAATAGATGAACCTTGAGGACATTATGGTCAGTGAAATAACCCAGTTCCAGATTCTTCATCAGTTGTCAAGCTGAAGAGCTTCTACTCTCACCAAAGGCCAAGATTTCATGTGCACTGGGTCCCATGCCCTTTTTTCTCTCTCTGTAATTAATGTTTCCCTCTTTCCTGGATCATTGCTATCAACATGGACACATATGCTCTTTCTCAATTTTAAACTATCTTTTGGGCTCACATATTCCCTCTGGCCACAAGTCCATTTCTTTTTTACCTTCACAAACCGTAGACACTGTCTGCATTTCCTCATCTCGCATTCTCTCCTCAATGTGCCCCAACCAGCCTTCCTTCTGGCCTTACACATTATTGAAATGGATCCAGTCAAGGTCATGGCTGACCTCCATGATGCTAAATCCGATGGACATTTTGTCTCTTTTTGTCTTATTCAACTTCTCATTACAATTCAATACAGCTGACTGCTCCATTTTTCTAGAAACATTTTATTTTGTTTCCAGTGTCACCCTTCTTTGTATTCATGTGTCTTTGTTTCTTTCCTACTTTAGTGGTCATTCAGCTTCTATCTCCTTTGCAGGCTGCTCTCTCTGTGTAACTTTACCTTAGGACTCTTCCTCTACTCTAACATACTCTCTACAGGGGTAATCAGCCAGTACATGTTTTTGAATACCAACTGCAGGATGATGCCTCCCTATTTTATATCTTTAGCTCTGTCGTCTCCCTTAATATCCAGACTCATATATTCAACTTCCAACTTGACATTGCCATGTAAATGTCTACTAATTTATTCATCATTTCAATATCCTATACAGCAAGACTTGCTGAATCTACCTCTAAATCAAAGTTCAAATCCAAAAGATTGGACTAGCTTGGTGATAGTTTCTGGAGGACATGAATAGTCTTCTAAATGGTCTCATTGCTTCCATTCTTATAGTGTCACACCCTTTGATTTCTGTTTTCCTGACAGCAACCAAAGTGATCTTTTGAAACTATAAATTAGGTCATTTCCTACTTAAAACTTTTCAGTATCATTTTGAGCTCAGATTAAAAGTCATAGTATTCTGTTTTATAGTCATCTTTGCATTTACCAATAACTGATGGTTTCCTGCCTACTATGTGTAATCTTCATGGATGGAAGAACACTGTTTGTTCTGTTCACAAATACATTTACTCAGCAATACCTGTTGTAATATGTCATGACTTTCTTTGGCTATGCCTATATCAGAACTAGTTAAGGAGATTTTGCAATTCATTTGGATAATTGATCTTTCCTCAAGTAACTGGAATAAATCATTTGACTGTCTCATTCACATCTATGGAACGGTGGTCTTTTACCCAGCTGTAACTTACTTCACGCATGTTACAGGAAGGCCAAAAGAAGGACCATCTTTGGAATGACTTTTTTTGTTGTTAATCCTCATCAAGGATATTTTCCCATTGACTCTTACAGAGAGTGGAAGGGAGGGAGGGAGGGAGGGCGGAGGAAGGGAGGGAGAGAGAGAGAGAGAGAGAGAGAGAGAGAGAGAGAGAGAGAGGAGAAGAAGAAGAAGAAGAAGAAGGAGGAGGAGGAGGAGGAGGAGGAGGAGGAGGAGGAGGAGGAGGAGAGAGAAAAACATCGATGTGAGAGAGACACATGACTAATTGCATCCCATACCCACCCCGGCTAGGAATTGAACCTGAGACCCTTCCATGCACAGACCAACACTCTACTACTAAGCCACACTGGCCAGAGCTGGAATGTCTTTTATAATAATCCTATATAATAAAAGCCCAGTGACTGAAAGGCAGGATGACCAGAACAACAGTCGCTATGACGCGCACTGACCACCAGGGGGCAGATGCTCAATGCAGGAGTGGCACTCACACAGCAGGAGCAGCTGTTCAGAGGGCAGGTCCACAGCTACTCAGCTGACCAATATGAGTGGCGCTCCCACAGAGGGCCAATCCCCGCAGGCCATGCCCCCCCACCAGTGCATGAATCCTGTGCACTGGGCCTCTAGTTATACATAATTTGGTATTCTTAAAAAAACAACAACACATGTAGCCCAGTGGTGGTGAGAACCTTTATTTTTGCATGAATTTTGATGTCTCTAACTTTCCATTTGAGATTGTGACCTTGGTCATTCCAGCACAGATAACTTTTGGGCATGTCATGTATGTTCATTATCCCAGAAAGAGCTATCATTTCTAAGTTCTCTTTTCCTCATTGTATAACTACAGAACATCTACCAGTACGTGCTTTCAGTGCCTATAACTGCACTGGAAGAGGGTTTCTCCACGAATACACTGCCACACATTCAGTTTCCAACGGAGCCTCCCACCACCTCGGTTTTGTGTTTACCGACAGCCATGAACGAGGGAGCATTTATTTCTTTACCACAAACATAGGCATTCTCTTATAACATTAATGCTGGGCTGTGTCCCCTCAGCATCTGCCCTGGTGTACAGGGGGCTTAGTTAAGAGTATTTCTGAGGAGCTGTCTCACCCTCCAAGGAGCTTCATCTTCTGACGTGCTAATCTAAGATTCCTCTCCTGTGCAGTTAGAAGTTCAACCAGGCGCCAGTGAACGCCACGTCTTTATTAGTGTTTTGAGCGACTGTTGTTCAGCGGAAGGCACAGGCATCATACATCTTTGTCTTCCCCCAGCGAATAACCCAGGGCACAGCAGGTCAGGTGTGTCTTCAGCATTTGCTGCTGCTACATTTATCTGTGCTGTATAAACTCCCTGCGACAGCCTGGCCCTCCTCATTGTTTTCAGAACCTTGACTCTCCTTACCATTCTCATCATCCAAATTTATTTAAGGATGAAACTATTAGAAACACAATTGGTGAATTAATGTCATAGGGACTGCTGCTGGCAGCTCATCAATTTTTGATATGCCACTCAGACAAATGAAACATAAGCCACCCAGAACAAGGGGACCTTTTGACACTTCAAAGGAAACCCCTATGGGTGGTTTCCTCTTGAAGCCACACTAAACTGGCTCGATCTCCTCAGCTGGAAGCTGCCAATGTCTCATTAACCCCTAAAAAGGCCCGGCATGAGCTTTTCTTTTCAGCTATAATTATGCCATGCACTCCTGTTATGCTGCACTGAATCGCAACACTGTCACCAGCACATTATAAACATCCACCCTAATTGAAAAGCAGATTAGACTCTTGTGTTAATTAGCCAGAGAGCCCGCCCACTTGCATGCATTATGATTGCCTCTTAAATACTGAGGGTGTTGAAATCCCTCAGAAAGACAAGGCAGACTTAATTGCAATAACCTGCAAATTAAGTTTAATTTACTTTAAATTTACCGGTTTAGCAGGCTCATTTGATGGTGTTAATGTTCTAGCAAATTAATTATCTGAATTAGTCATGCCTGGTGGAGTTTTGCAGCAGAATACATTGTACAGTGGCCTATTAATAACAGACAAACAGGACAGGATTAATGAGAAGATTATGCTCGAGTTCTTAAAAAAAAAGATCTTGCATGAATTCAAATATAATCACCAAAGTGCAAATACAGACACAGAATATAAACAAACTGAGATTTATTACACTCTGTGGCGTGCCATCCAGGAGAAACAGTAAAACATGGCTGTGAAATAGCAGACAGCGAGAGCCCTACTCTATCTACTCCTGTGGAGCTCTCCTCACCGCAAACTGTTTCCTGTTAGCAAGCATGTATGAGTCCCACAGATGGAACTATCGTTGGGCTGCAGAGGTGGAACTAGCAGGTCAGTTAGAAATAGCTTCCCTTTGGTTAATTCTATTGCCCTCTTAGTAGTTTATAAAACAGTAAGATGTTTTCTGGAATCTACTTGTAACCATTCTCCTTAGTCAGATCAGAATACTATTGATGACAAATAATCTAAAACAATGATGGTCTAGCTGCCACTCTTCTCTTTGTCCCTGTATCTGTCAAGACGGAATGTGGGAAATTTGGGGGAGGGGGATGTAGAAAACTGGGAATGCAAAGGGAAATATTTAGAGTATTAATACCTTTGGAGACTTTTCCAGACTCACCCCTCTATGAGCATACGTTTATCTTATACCTCTTGTGTCCGCAGGTTCTACGATAGGGTCTGCAACATCGTAGGGGGTTAAAACATTTTTAAAAAAATGGGTAGAACACAAAATGAGTGCAGTGACAATTTTGGGAGAAGAATTACTCAGCCTGGAGAACACTGTAGGGCATTACTCCTAACAAATATGGAATCTCTGAAAATCCTGTGCCAGTGTTTCCGTTGTTATAAATAGTGAGGCTTTCTCCACTTGGTTCTGAAGAGACACACACAGGCTCTCTCCGCCATCCACAGCAGAAAGCAATAGCCTCTGGGTGTCAAACTAATCATCTTTGACTGGCTCGAACGGAATATGGCCATTCAGTGATTGACCTCAACATGCCAGATTATTGATTGGGCTGGAGATGCCTAAGCCATCATTTTCTTGGAGCAGTCACTGCTTTTGTCTCGATCCGTCCACAGCTGTCACGCTGTGGTGAGCCATTGAAAGAGCCCACATTTGCATCCTTCATGCATTTATGCTTCTCTGCTTAAATAAAAATGCCACCACTTGAAAGAAAGGCTGAACCACTGGTTCTGTTTTTTTTTTAATTATCTCATTAAAGGTTGGGTTTAGTTGGGAGTAGGGGAAACATGCAGAATATGTACACTTGCTTTATGAGGGATTTTTAATTTGGGGGAAAATAATGAGAATAAAAATTGTTTCAATATGTTTTCTGTATTGTGTCAATATATCACCCAGCTCCTTTCTGCAGTCACAGTTGCTGTTAGGGTGCTTGGGTTTTTTGCCGTTTTTGTTGTTGTTCTCTGTTGAATTACAATTTGCGGGAGTAGATGAAACTGGCACAAAAGCAGGTGTTATTAAAACTGGGCAGGAAAAGGACAATAACAACATAATTCCACTTTAAAGGCCGATATGTGTATAGTTGAAATGATGTTGGTTGGAACCCATAGGGAATAGAAAATACACCATAAACAGAATGGAATTCAGTGACACACAAACAAAAGGCAAATGACTAATATATTTACATATAACATGTGGTGTATTCATTGCACACCATGGTGACAGAATGGTTTATTTCATTTATAATTTATACAGCAAAATCTTATTAAATGTGTAACTAGTTTGCCAGATGATAATATATGTAGGAGATTAGGCTTCTATTATAGAATGTCATTAACAACAAAAGATTGTCATTTGTGAGTTAATTTTTCCCCAGTTTGTTCTTTTCAGTAGCGTATGCTCTGAACAGAAGCCTGCCTCTCTTCAGTGATGTTGACACTATGGTAAGATAACGGTAGCTGTAAATTTCTGGAGAAGAGTTGCCCATTGGCCAATGTAAGATGCCTCTTCTCCCTAGAATATCAGCCCTCAAAATATATGAGGGAGAACCCAAGGATGTGTATGATATTTAAGGTGACTTTAGAGATCCTAGAAAAACCCTTCTCGGGCAAACAAAATTATATCAAACCCCAGAAACACAGAATTTGGAACCTGACTGAGATTGCATCAAAGACTAGAGGATTCTAGGAGTAAGTATTGTAAAGAGAAGACTTTCACTGTGCTGTCTTCTTCTTCGCCTTCTCCTCCTTCTCCTCCTCCTTCTCCTCCTTCTCCTCCTCCTTCTCCTCCTCCTCCTCCTCCTTCTCCTCCTCCTTCTCCTTCTCCTTCTCCTTCTCCTTCTCCTTCTCCTTCTCCTTCTCCTTCTCCTTCTCCTTCTCCTTCTCCTTCTCCTTCTCCTTCTCCTTCTCCTTCTCCTTCTCCTTCTCCTTCTCCTCCTCCTTTTGCTTCTCCTTCTCATTCTCCTTCTCCGTCTCCTTCTCCTTCTCCTCCTCCACCTCCTCCACCAGCTCCACCGCCAAAGCGTCAACATCCGAAGGAATGACAGAAGATCGTAAAAGTAAGACTGAAGCGACGAAAAGGAAAAGCGAAAGAAAAAGGGATGAAGGGTTCGAAGAGACAGAGG
>NW_005871072.1:8317402-8324013 GCF_000147115.1 Myotis lucifugus
TCCTGATCCTCCTCCTCCTCCTCCTCCTACTCCTCCTCCTCCTTCTTTTTCTTCTTTTTCTGATGGGCTAGAGCAGCCGTGGGCAAACTACGGCCCGCAGGCCGGATCCGGCCCTTTTGAAATGAATAAAACTAAAAAAAAAGACCGTACCCTTTTATGTAATGATGTTTACTTTGAATTTATATTAGTTCACACAAACACTCCATCCATGCTTTTGTTCTGGCCCTCCGGTCCAGTTTAAGAACCCATTGTGGCCCTCGAGTCAAAAAGTTTGCCCACCCCTGGGCTAGAGGCTTTAAGGAAATTCCACACACCAAGGGTACATGCCTGATAATCTCTCTCAGGATATTAACTGGGAATTTAAAAACTGTGTTTGCTTCCAACACTACAGCATGCCCACTATCTCCTGTGCAATCTTCTCCTCTCTCATACAAAATGACTCAAGGCTTTCTCATTATTCATTCTGAATAAGAAAAGAAAACTCCCCTTTCGATTTCCTTCCTGCAGTGTTATTTAGTGCAGATTGAGCCATTTCAGAATGTTTGTAGTGCATCTCATTCCAAACCAGAAGAGGGGTGCCTATGAGGGGCTATAGGATGGGTGGGGTTTGGGAGGGGGGATGGAAGTGCGGTGCTAGAGAAATGCTTTTAAACAATAAAATGTATTTTACTTTCAAGCCTGGAGCTATCAGGCCTCATTCCAAATAATGTATCCTGACAGTTCATAGCTACTCTTAAAAACTGAGCGAAGCTTTTGCAGTTGCAAACTAGTGTGATAAAACATGAAAATACTTTATTCAGGTAAAGTGGAAATAGCTGTTCGGCCCGGTTAAGTTACACAGAAACCTTTCCCTCTCTAAATTAATGTACTGAGCAAATATCTTGCCTGTGACACCCTAGCTGTCCACTTAATAAAAGCCCTTCCAGTGGGAACTGTGTCTCAGTGCATCAAAGCATTAGTGAGTGTTCGGAACCTAAAGCCAGATAAACTTGTACATTCAAAACAAGCACATAGGGAAATGAATCTTAGTGCTGCCAATCATAAGCGGAAAATGCAAAGAACACATATTTAGTCAGTTTTTTCTTTTGGCCTGAAAAAAAGACAAAGAACTGCTGTTTTATTTTTTTTGCACATTTTCCATTCATTAGTTCTATAGTCTCCCCAAGAAAAGAAAAGGCAGCTCAAGGGCATCTTTCTTTGGGTGCCAGAGGATGTCAAAATAATAATAAAAAAGGTGGGGGGGGGGGAAGAAAAAATAGAAAGAATGATGCTATTTTCTGATTGAGTGTCAATGTGGGCCAGTAATGCTAAACAAAACTGGTGCTAAAACAGCTAAAGGGTGCCTAGGTTCAAGTAACAGATGTATGGAGTCTAGAATCTAGGAATGATATTACTGCCAGACCACATCTGAACTATTGTGCTCAAGTTTAGGTCTGAGAGACCCAAACAAACTAGCTACTATTTAGAGTGGAAGGGGTGGTGATAAAAATTATATTACATGAGAAACAGTTGAGGAACTTGGATAAATTCCTAAATCAGAGAGATCAAGTTCTGGCAGGAGATGCATGGTCCTTGGAGGAGATTTTGCAGAGGCTTACAGTAGCATTTTTTCCTTCTTCACTGAGTAATAATAGTAGTAGTAATAATAGTAGTAATAATAATGCCTGGTATTTGTTTGTGCCCTCTAGTTTCCAAGCTTTCTCTTACAAATGTCCTCTTATGTAATGGACCCAACATCTTGAGGAGAAATTATTGTCTCTTGCACAGATGAGCAAATGGACTCAACATGGCTCAGTTAGTTGTTTAGGGGGTACAGATAATAAGGAAAAGTATTTTGACTCCAGGTTAACTGATTCCAAATCACAATGAGTAACTGGACCAGATTACCTACATAATTCGTTTTAATCCTCAATTATATGATTTTAATCAACTTAGAGGTTTAGGAAAATACTTTTATTCTGTACTTATTTATTTAAGTAAAGGCTTATTACTAAGTTTCAAAAACTAGGCTGGTACTAGGGCTGGTACTATGAGTAAGGTATGTTCAGTCTCATTGGGAATCTTGCCTAGTGAAGGGGAGCCAAGGAAGTAGATAATTAGAATTAGTCATGGGAGGCATGGAGAAGTGCAGTGAGGCCTTAGTGGGCCGATTACCTCTGCAATTGGAGGAGGAAGCCAATAGATAAAGCTTACAGAGAAAGTGACAGTTGACCTACATTGTGAAGGTTGAAAAGAGAAAGAAGAAGAGAAGAAGGTATGGGAACTGGAGAGCATTTGGGGCAGAATTTCTTTTAAGTCCTTGGGATTTGTATTCAGTATATTTATCTGTCCCTCTGTGGAGTGACAGGATCCTTCTAGTTTGCCCAGGAATTTCTCAGTTTTAGCAATGAAAGTCCACATCTCATGAAACCCTCAATCCCAGGAAAACCAGGATGGCTGGTCACCCTACTTTATGGGAATAATGATGGAAACATGCAGTACAGGTTCAAAGCCTATGGAGGGTTCCAAATAAAAGTGAACTTTGATAGTGAAGGATAGGATGTGACCAAGTATATTAGTTATTGCTAAAATAACCATTTTGGTTCCATTTTATTTCTATTGTAAAAAAAAAAGTTAAACGCTAAGCGATTTTTTTTTAACCTCAGCCAAAGATATGTTTAGAGACAGGAAGGGAGAAAAAGAGAGAGAAACATCAATGTGAAAGAGAAACATTGATTGGTTGCCTCCTATATGCGTCCCAATCGGCTATTGAACCCACAACCTAGGTATGTGTCCTGACTGGAAATCGAACCTGCAGCCTTTTTGGTGTACAGGACAACTCTCCTGGCAAGGGCAAGGTGATTTTTGAATATTCATTGGTCCTAATAAGAAATATAGGAAAAAAGAAAAAGCCTGATGAATCTTAGGATGGTTACTTCAATAGCACAGGCCAAAATTGACCTTTATCACTAAGTGCATAACACCATCTATGACATGAATTACTTTTGTGGCAAGTAAATATTACAAATAGTATGTAGGTGACTACAATAAAACACATTATAATTTGGATTATAATTTGGGATTACAGAAAATGACCACCTTCTAAGAATTAAGCGAGTAAAAAAATCAACAAAGAAGTGTTGAATGGATATCTCTAGAAGTATCTTGCCCTAAAAGGTGCATATTAATATGTGAGATGTCCAAGCCCTATCCAAGTGATTAGACAATATATTCAGGTCTGAAATGTAGGCTTGCTGAAGAAGAATAATAGGTTAACTAAAAGTCAGATATGGGTATAAAACCGATAAAGATGAGTGTTAACATGTAATTATGCCTCTGAAATCCTCAATGAAGAGGACACATGGTACAGCTAATTGATGTTAGTTGTAGAGATGATGTAATAGCCCTCCAGCATTCACCAACTACCAAGTTAACACTGCTCTGATTTCACATAGCCATTTAACTTTCCGTGAACATTTTTCATGTTTATGACAGTCCTCAGACTAGACTTTAAGCTTTGTGGGAGCAAGAATTGTGTCTGTATTATTAACCTTTGTATCTCTGTATCCAGCCTAGGGATCTGGTACAAAATGGAGTACAATATTAGTTGAATAAAGTGGATATACTACTAGCTTTCTTTTTATTTTATAGCCCTTCTTATGTACATTTGATTAGAACTGATCAACTTTGAGTAATTGGAGATCTTGAGTTTAGAGTTCTGCGCACTTGTGGACCAGACTGTTATAGGCTTAATGGTGTCCCTCCCCCCTCCAATTCATATGTTGACATATAACCCCCCATACTTCAGAATATGACTGAGAATGTGACTGATTGAGTTAAAATGAGGTCTTTGGGTTAGGCCTTAATTCAATATTAATGGTGTCTTTATAGGAAGATATTAGGACACATACATATATGAGGGAAGGCCAAGACACAGGGAGAAGGTGGCCATCTACAAGTCAAGGAGAGAGGCCTCAAAAGAAACCAACTATGCCAACACCTTGATCTTGGACTTCTATCCTCTGGAAAAGTGAGAAAATACATTTCTGTTGCTTAAGAAACTCAGTGTGTGATACTTTGTTATGACAGTCCTAACAAACTAATACACAGGCCTAGCCTGCCCATCTGGAGGAAGTGCCACTTGGCCTCTTTCCTTGACATATTGGTTCAGTCATGGAGCAAATGATGGTTATGGCAACTGTGTGAAGAAAGTTGGAGGAAAGTAGTACCAGATCTATTTTTCAGAGAACCACACTGAGGCTCAAAGAGGCTAGAGGTTAAATAATATGTGAGCAGCTTGCTTGGTTCTATTGTCTTTTAAAAATCTGTTCTTCAGAACATTATTCCTAGAGGATCAGTGGAAAAAATAATTCTATGACCAAATATGTTTGAAAACACTGCATACTATTTCTTCCTCTAAGCTAGTCACATAGCCTAAGAGCTCTAAGTGGTACTGCATTTGAGAAAGCTGTTTAATTTTGTTAAATCTAGTATTTACCCATTTTTTTGATAGAGAATTAATTTTCCTATAAGATCTCATAAAATACAGCACAAGGAGCAATCTGTTGAAAATATTTTAGTAAAATCTCATTTATTAGTGTTGGTACTCCAATCTTCATTACTGAATGGAAATCAAATTCTATCTTGGTAATACAAGTAGCAACATTAGTATAGTCTGTGGGAACATTGGCCTAAGTGTCTCTCAAATACATTGATGACATATGCTGTTTCCCTCTGGCCAGACTGCCCTACCCATGCTTGACCCCTTGGTCATATTTCAAAATCCTTCTCAAATTTCACCTTCTTTGTGTAGCTTCTCCTGATCTTTTCTCTTCCCATCACCCACCAGAAGACATAATTGACCACAGCCTTTTCTGGATCTTATTCTGGTATATGCAATTAGTGTCATTTTGTATTATACTTATTTGATTACATTTCTACTTATCTTCCTAGATTGGGAGACTCCCGAGGGCAAGAAGTGTGTCAGATTCATCTATTTTTGCAACAGAGCAGGGCGTCTGCCACATGGTGAGTGCTCAGTGAAGGGCAGAACAATGAATCATGTCCTATGTTTATGACTAACTCTGTTGCTGTATTCTCTGGCCATACTATCTGGCCTACCTTTTTAATCATATTAAAGCCATACTGTGAAGGTTTCTTCTCAGTAGGATGTATTAGAAAAATGGACTAACAACTTTAAAATATTAAAATCGAAAAGCAGTATTGAATCGGAGTTAGTGATGATCATTCTTTAAATAATAATAGTTCCTATTTATTACATACCTACTATGAGCCAGGTCTGTGCTAATTGCTTTGCAGACTCTTTCTGTATAAAAATGTCTATTATCAGCTCTTTGTTGCCTTCATTTCCAATCAAAAGCAAAAACATCACTGAAAATACAAGCTGAGCAAAGACTTCTTGCCTGGAGTGTTGTGAGAAAGTAGGTGGTAAGAAAGAACACAATTTTCTGTGGCCCAGCTTCTTCTATATGTGGGAGCAATTTATATTTGAAACCTCCCAGGTGAGCAAGATGTATACATCATTCTGTATCCCACAGGAGCAAACTCATATGCTTGTGTAATAGCCTGAAGAGAAGAAAGACAAACTTATCTGGGAGATAGAGGTAAATTTTCTCCATTCTTTCATTAACTCAATTATTATGTGAAGACAAATAAGACATGGTCCTTATTTCTGGGAACTCTAAGCCAAGTGGGAGAAATAGGTGTTATCACCACACCACAGGATAAGTGCCAGTCATGGAATAATGAACTACGTGCTGTACAAGCTCAGAGGAGAAAGGCCTCATCCCAGGATTGTGTCTTGCCTAAGGTATTCTTCAGACCCACCAGTAACGTCCCTTCATATCCTTACTAAGGTTATTATCATACTCAACTACTTCCTTTCTCCCGCTTAGCGTCCCACCTATCAGCAAATCTCCCACCATCAAAATATACCCCACATTAGCCTATTACATTCCATCTCTAATGCCACCACTCTAGCTCAGGTGGCCACCACGTCTTGCCTGGACCACCACTAACTTTTCAATATGCACCACTCTTGTCCCCTGCAGATCACTTTTTAGAGTGGCTGCAATGACTTTTTAAACTGTAAATCATATTAGCTATCTCTGCTTAAAAACTCTCCATTTGTTTACTATCACAGAGAATAAAATTCATATTCCCTTGATCTGTTTTCTACTTACCTCTCAGATCTTATTTGTATGTTGTTCATTTTTATCTTTGTGTCTTGAACAAGCTTGCTCTTGTCTCAGGGCTTTAGCATGTATAGCTCTTTCTGTTTGGAAATTTCTTTTCCAGGTTCTTGCCTAGTTGTTTCTTCTCAAATATTACCTCCACAGATAGGTCTTATTGAAAGTAGCCTTCTCTAGTTATTCCTTTTCACTTCTCCTAAAAATAGGGTGTTGGCCCAAAATGTATACATACATTTTAATAATTATAAAGGCAGTGTTGATTAAAATACATTTCCTTTTCAAAGTTGAGTTATGCATTTTTGGGACACCCAAATATATATATATCACTATATATATATATATATATCACAATATATATATATATATATATCACACATATATATCACTATATATATATGTATATCACTATATATATATATA
>NW_005871072.1:8324113-8346412 GCF_000147115.1 Myotis lucifugus
TATATATAATCACAACACTTATCAGTACCTGAAATTATTTATTAGTTTTCTTGTTTCTTTTATATCTTCCTCTTTTAGTAGTAATGCTCCACGAAGGCAGGGCTCTTATTGTCTAACTTATTAACTACCTTACCCTCAGTGCCTAAAACAGTGTCTGGCACATAGTAAATGCTAATTAATTAATGCTTGAATGCATGAAAGAAGGAAGAACTTCCTCATGATTCTCAGCAGACACTGGTCAGTGGAAAGAGTGTAGTGGAGGTGATCGCTCTTAGACTAAAGGAAAATTAATGTCTGGAAACCATTTCCCCAAGTTAGGGGTCACTGAATATTAAAGCAATGATCTACACACTGTTAAATAAATAACAATTATGTTCATGAAAAATACGTTTATCCCAGGGCCATGCATAGTTCTGCCATTAGATCCCATTCCTTGAGACTGCTTTAAAGTGGAAATAGCTTCAAATTAAGTCCTTTGGGTACTTCAGAAATGTATGGTTTAAGATAGTAAAAATGTAGAATCCGTTCAACTCTAGAACTAATAACAATGAAATGAAGCTCCAACAGAATGGAGTGAAAGACCTGCATGAAAAGAAGTTAGAGGGAACAGGGGATGGAGCCCAGAAAGACATCTCATTGGCGAAAGTGATAAAATGTCAGTTCTTGTAGTTTACTAGTGTGCCAGCCTCTAGGGGAAACTACGGCTCTCAAGTCCATTGGGGAATACATGCCTAGTGTCAGCTTTATATAGAAACATCACTGATGAGAGAGAATCATTGATCAGCTGCCTCCTGCACAACCTTCACTGGAGATTGAGCCCATAACCCAGGCATGTGTCCTGACCAGGAATCGAACCATGACCTCCTGGTTCACAGGTTGGCGCTCAACCATTCAGCCATGCTGGCCAGGCCAAGGTGTTTTTTAAGTTATAGAATAAGAAAGGACTACACACTGTCATTGATACACCATAAACCTTGCGGCAGAAGAAATAGTTGGGCGATCCAGCACATTCTAAGAGATGACATGAAGGGCATATATTAGATTCTGGATGTAAAAGCACTTATAATAATTTTGTCACTTAATGAATGTTCATTTGCTTTTCTCCCCTTCTCGCCTCCATTTTTCCCCCTTTCAACCCTGAATGAAGCATAGAAAAGGCGAACATTCAACAAAATGTATGTATTATAGTTTATAGATAAAATAACAATTATTTCTTCTCAAATTGATATGGATAAAATGGAGATTTTCTTTGCAATAGTTTTTGCATAGCAACAATACATTTGAACATGTTCTAAGTTAATATCTTTTCACTTTGTAACATAAAATAATGGATGTGATGGTTAAAACAACAATCATGATTACAATGTACAACCTATCATTATCCATTCTTTTCCCAAGCCCTAAGAGCTACAATATCTCCAGTATCTAGAACAAGCTTGACACATAGTAGGGGATAATCAAATATTTTGTTGAAAGCATCAAAGGATGAAGAGCTTCCTTTTTATTCTTGCCAGAATCTGGCTGGTGGAGAGAAAGTTGGAGTGATAACTCCTGCAAAGAAGATCAAAAGACTGCCTGAAATCTAGTTCCTGTATATTATTACCAGAAATGTATGGTTTCAGATAGTAAAAATGTAGAATCCATTTACTCTCTGATGTGCTGTGAGAGCACGCTTTCATTCATTCTGCTGCCATGCTCACACCTGGTCCTTCCAGGATTTATGATTTTTGGAATAGGCCAGGTTATAGTTCACAGGGTGATATACTATGTTGGAATATGCTAATGTGCAGATCAGGCCTATCAATTAAATGATTTTTAAAAATTTTGATACAAGCAGCTATAAGGTACACATATGGAGAGACAATAGAAACAAAGAGTTGATTTCTCTTCAGTCTTTACCCTTGGGGACTCAGAATTGTTATCTTGGGGGATCTGTAATATGATACAGAGCCTTTTATCTCTGGGTCATTAGCACTAAATACAATCCAGAATAATAATGGTCACCCATAGTTATGCTGTCTCTATCTAACATTTTATAGGAAATAAACTTATATTCTGATGAATTCCAGAAATATATCTAAAGAATATTCTAACATCTATGTAAAGTAAAAAACAAAAAACAAAACCAAAACAACAACAACAACAACAAAAATGTTTTAAAAAGTATTGTTTAGTAGAGTTTATATGATTTACTCAAAACTATACTGGAAATATGGAAGAGAGCTCAAGTTCTCTCTACAGACATGGGAAATGGCCCATCTTGTAATATCGAAAGTAGTGCTGAGTCCTCTTGGCAAAATGCCGTATGGAAGAAGAGGGCCACACACGTGTCCTATGGACAGTTTGGGAAATAGGCCTTCTCTCTCTGTGGACCTTTTAGAGTTGCTCAAAAAAGGGTTATTGATCAGATGATGTGAGAACCACCTGCAGTTAACAGGACAGTGTAGCTGTGGAAGAGATGATAGAGTGTAAGAATTAAGAGCAGGGACTCTGGAGCCAGACCACTGAGCCTCACTATTTTCCAGTTTTGTGACCTTGGGCAAGCTACTCAGTCTCTCTGCATCTCGATTCCTTGATCCTAAAATGTGGGTCATAATAATACCTTCCTCATAGGATGCTGTGAGGATGAGATGGGCTGAGACATGTGAAGTACTTAGAGCATGCCTGGCACATGTAAGCATTGGCTGTTATTACTAGAGTGGAATACAGAGAGTAAACTTATGTTATTCAAAATAAATGTAAAGGAGCTCTTGAATCTCTGCAGTTGTTGTTTTTTGTCCTCAACATTTTTCCATTGATATTTAGAGAGAGTGGAAGAGAGAGGGAAAGACAGAGAGAAATAGCAATGTGATAGAAACGCATCGATTGGCTGCCTTCTGCATGAGCCCTAACCAGAGCCAGGGCCAAGGAGGAGCCTGCACCGAGGTATATGCCCTTGACTGGAATCGAACCTGGGACTCTTCAGTCTGCAGGCTGAGGCTCTATCCACTGAGCCAAACCGGCTAGGGCTCTGCAGTTTTTAAATTCTCTTAAGTGAATTAGAAAGTCTTCTATATCTATTTGACATTGTCTGGGGTATCAGGCACCCAGAAAGTTTCGTGGGGTACAAACCTGAAAAAGTCATCATCTTTACCCTTGAGAGTTTTATCATCTAGAAAAAGTCAGACATGCACATCAGTGATTCTCAATCATCATGTTAAGTGCATGAGTAGAGATGTCGAGCTGTTATGAAGGTATAAAGAGAAGTTTGAGTAATTTTCCCTGGGAAAGTTGCTTAAGCAGGTGATATTCAACTAGGTCTCAAAGGATGAGCAGAAGTAAGTTCACTGGAAGTCAGTGTCTGGTGATTGATACCTTCTGCAGAAGATGCTTTATCAGTATTGTACCTAGAACATTGCATAGAAGTTAGCACTGAATAGGAGGCAGCATTTGCTAATCAACATGATAGATCTCTTTACTAGATTTTTTACTGGAGACAAAAGGGAATTGGGAAGAAGAAAAAGGGTGACGAGAGAAAATTTAAATGAAGAGAAAAAGAAAAGAGCATAATTTCCCCAAAGGTAAAGTAAAACAGATGAAGGTAAGAGGCTTTCCTGTGCAATATCCTATTTATGGGCAATAATGTCTCCATGGCTTATTTTAGTAAATTAATCAGACACATGGAAGCCAAGGAAGGGGGCCTGCCTTTCACTGTTATGAATGAAAGAACTTTATCTAGAGATGATCCCTCCAAGGAAAAGAGTGCTATTTTAACTGATTTCTGTGTGACACCAGGATTTGCCCCTCAATAGGTAATGCACAGACATTTAAACTGCAGTTTGCCCAGTTCTGCTTCACTGGTCATTGGGGAAATTCATCTAAAGCTGAAAAAAAGAACTGGAAATGTTTGCATCATATTAATAAACGGGAAACCGAGGAAGCTGCCAACTGGCAGCGGAGTGTGTTTTGGTGGTTTGATAAGGCTACTAAAGAGTTTATGATGTGACAGATGTTTCACTACACTATTGTGAAATGAATAGATTATGAGAAGTAATTAGATGTACATTGGAATCAATGCTGTTATCATCGAGGCCTTCGGGCGATGCAGTAGATGAGAGTCTTGGCAGCAGGTGGTCCAATGGCTCCGAGACAGGAAGACACACCGCAGGAGACTGAGTGACAGGTTTCACAGATCCAGGGGGTGAGAGATCTGAGCTGGGGCTTGCATTTGTAATCTTTACTCATGTATAAATAATAACAACTCCACCATTGACTTCATATGCTATGTCATAGCCTCTGTTACCCTCACACACATGTAGAATAGTGCTGGTTTCATCTACTCAAAGTTATTCTTGGTCTCCCTGTTTTCAAATATGCATATGTATGTTCGATTGTAACTGACAGCTCTATCATTTTTTTGAGGGAAGACTTTTAGGGCTAATCATCTGATGAGAGCATTTATTTTTAATGCTTGGCATTGAGCCGCCATTGTACAAAACTTCCTATAGGTTGCAGATCAGAGGCTGAAAAGTACTTTAACTGTCTTTCATCAGGAAGGCGGATTCTTCTCTCTGGCTCAATGACTAACATTTAAAGGGACACATTTGTCTCTCTGCTCGGTAAAATCCCTTTGCAGGGGACTTGGCAGGGTCACCCTCCATGCTTGAAGCAACCATATGGAGCCTGCTGCTTTCAAGAGAAGGTTTTGGTTTCTGCCAGTTTCCAGGGTCAGCTATTAGCACACTGGGGAATGTTGAAGTTTCCAAGCAAAGAATGAAGAGGGAGGGAAGAAGTGGGTGATTAGGGGGATTAAGTAACTGATTCCTTGTGTACATCTGCTACCCCTGTAGGAAAAATAAATATCTGGTAGAATCCTTTATTAACCCCTATCTGCTTAAAACAGCAATGGTATTTATGTTAAAAGGGTGAGGGGCTTTATTAAATAATCTCAAAATAATATGTAACTGTGATAATTAAGGAGATCTTAGAAGATATGTAGCATATGGTTGTATACTCACATATATGGAAAATTTTCATACTCTTATATTTACCCAATTCAGTAATTAACTAATTCTTCTAGTCATTATTTTAATAAACCTTTATCAAGCCTTTACTATATTCATTCCTATTATTCTGCTGTGGATATATACCTAAGTGATTATGTCATGTAGAACTCAATTGTCTCTCTTAGGTGTGTGTGTGTGTGTTTGTGTGTGTGTGTGTGTGTGTGTGTGTGTATGTTACTCCTTGTTTGCCTTCCCCAATAAGCTAGATGTTTGGGTTTTCTTTGAGGCTAACATGAATCATGTATAAGAGTTCATAAAATAGAGAGTGGAAACTGGAATAATTTAATAACATAATCTAAAGCTATGATATGCAAAACCCTTTTAAAATAGTTGGTGTTAAATAAAATAAAATAGTTGGTATTCTTAACTAGCTCACAAATATTTTGTTATAACCAATGTCTGAAAAATCATAAAAAAGATAAGATTTTCTTCCTGCTTAAAAATCTGCTCAATAAAAGTCTAGAAAAAAACTTATGTATTCAACATGCTCCTCTGTTAAATAAAGAATGTTAATGATCTAAATGCACTAAACACAAAGCTTTGGCCTTTAAAGATATCTGTGTCTGGGGAGTTCTAGTGGAAACCAGCTTCTCTGATTTTGATAGAGCCCATGGCTGGTCAATCAAGACTTCCTGGGAAGGCAATAAAGTTGAATCCTTCATAGATAATAGGACCTTGTCAAACATGCCTAAGAAGAAACCTGAAGGGGAAAGCATTGTGCACTTGGTCTATCTTTAAATGAGCATGAACTTCCAGCAATAATAGCAACCACTTATGGAGTACTCCAAGTGGCTTCCAGACGTTATCTCATTTAGTCCTCAAAATAGCCTTAGAAAGTAGATTCTATGGTTATCCACATTTGGTAGATAAGTACACGGAGTTTGCATAGGGTAAGGGCATTGCCCAATGTTGCTCAGAAAGTGGCAAAACCTTGACTGAAAAGCAGTTTTCTGATTCCAAAGCTCATGTGTTTTTATCACCATACTTTATGTCAAATGGTTTTCTTCAAATCCTTTGCTTTTCCTATAGGATTCAAGGTCTGATAGGTTTCAAATAAAGGGGAAAGTTATTCACAAGAACATTTATATAACTATTATTTATTTGAATAAATACTCAGTTGCATAAAACAAGGTTAAAATATGCATATTTATATTTGTTAATATTTATGCCATATTGACTTGTTCCCAGTATTAATTGTGGGACTTTGGATGGACTATGCCCAAGAGTTCCAGGAACTGATAAATTCTTCCACCTCTGCCATAGTGATTAAATAAAACAAGATCCTACAGAAGTTCATATGCACATTAAAGTTTGAGAAGCACTAGTCCGGTCTATCAGTGTTTGAACATCTCTACCAATAAGAATGTAATAGGTTCTGTCTTTGGAAAAATATGTTAAAATGTTTGAGCTAAAGTTTGTCTCCCAATAGACTTCATACTTAAATTAAAATTCTATGTTGGTGCTTTTTTAAATGGACTTAAACAAGTTATACTAGAGTTCATATGGAATGACAAACATGAAATACTGCTCAGAAAAACAGTGAGAAAAAACTGACAGACATTAAAACATACTATAAAGTCTCTGTATTTAACATTATTGTACTGGCACATAAGAAGACAAATAGACCAACAGAACAGAACAAAAACCCAGAAGTAAACTCAAGGATATAAGTAAATTTACTATGTAATAAAAGTAGTAGCTCAAATCACTTGGGTAAAGATAATTTTTTAAATAATGACATGGAGTAGCCATGTAGAAACACATAAAAATAGATCTATTCCTTATACTATCCTATAGAATAAAGAGCTAATATGCAAATTGACTGTCACGCCATCACACAAGTTGGCCACCCCCATATGGTCACAAGATGTCTGCGCCCATGTCATCACAAGTTGGCCTCCCTGTGTCATCACAAGATGGCCACCACAAGATGGCTGGCAGGGGAGAGCAGTTGGGGGTGACCAGGCCTGCAGGAGATGGCCATTAGGGGTGACCAGGCTATCAGGGGAGGGCAGTTGGGGGCGATCGGGCCAGCAGGGGAGGGCAGTGGAGGTGACCGGGCTGGCAGGGGAGTGGTTAGGGGGTGACCAGGCTGGCAGGCAGAAGCGGTTAGGGGCAATCAAGCAGGCAGGCAGGCAAGTGTTTGGAAGCCAGCAGTCCCGGATTGTGAGAGGGATCCCAGATTGGAGAGGGTGCAGGCTGGGCTGAGGGACACCCTCCTCCAGTGCATGAATTTTGTGCACCAGGCTTCTAGTATGAAGAATAAACTCCAAATATATCAAAATGTGAAAAATAATGCCATATACATACTAGATGAATTCACCATTGAATTCCTCTTCAACCAAGGTGCAGAAAAATGTTTTTAAACTGTATGTTTCACCCACAGGTGAACTTAAAGGGCGGAACTTAAAATAAAACCCATATAATAACAAATTCACCTAACTGTATTACAAACAAATAATAAAACCACACTAAAAGAAATAAAAGAACTGATCTAAGTCAGTTTAGAAAACAGTATTTTGATTAAATATACTGAGGCAAAAGACTTGAGTTGTGTGAAAATATTGTGCACTAGTTATTGTATTTGTTTTTTAAATGAGTATGATTTATTGATTCTGAAATGTTGTACAATTTGGGATTAAATACATATATAAATGCACTGTGGCTAATGAGAGTTAAGTTTCTCATGGTAAGAAGAGAAAATACAAGCAAGGGAAGGGGCAGGTTAGAATCAGCCATAGTGTTGCACTAGAAACAGAAGTATCTGTATGAGTATATGGTGTGTGTGTGTGTGTGTGTGTGTGTGTGTGTGTACAGATATATTTCTAAATTATTTCTGCTCAGAGGACCTAGAATAATATACCTCAGTGATAAGGAGCACAGCTAGCACCCAGATCTTAGTTTTTATTTCCATGCTCCAGGAAAAGAAACCAGATTTCTTGGAGAAATGGCTGATTCTACAGTTGGGAAAGGAAAAAAATACAAAATGAGGCTTGTAATGTTTCTGACTCCAGAAATTAAGCAAGTGCTCAAAAAATACTAAACATACTTTGAAAGGATGTTGAAAGGACACTGGAGCTAAATATATATATATATATTACTAGTGTATAAAAGGCTAAGTGACCAACCGTCCATCCATCCGACTGTCTGAGTGTCCAACCAACTGACCAGTACATATGATGCACACTGGCAATTTAAAAAGAAATATTGACTCGTGCATGCACGATACATATAAAGCTATAAAACTCTCGCTGGCACCAATCACATGTGGGTTTTAATTTTATAATACTATATTATATATACTATTTTGACATGTAAGTTTTTGCAGTAATGTAATTGTCGCACAAATATTTCTTCTAATTAATTTCCTTTCAATGTGCATAAATCTGTGCACTGGGTCACTAGTATAAAATAATTTCCATGGCCAAGTCCAGAGAAAATGGATTATAACTTTTTAAATAAAATAAATCTCTATGGGCTTTCTACTAAGATAAAAACAATTGAACCAATAATTAAGTAGGGGAGAGTAAAACTCTTCCTTGTAGTAGCATCATCATTAATATATGTGGAAAGAATGATGTGAAGAGAAGCATCGTAGAAATTTGACAGACACATCAAAGTAATTGTTGCAAGCAGAAAGCACTAATAGATACTAAAATTTGCAGGTGAAAGTATGATGAGAATCTGAATACTTACCTATTGTCAACATCTCTACAAAGGTAATAGCAAAGGTGAAACTAGCAAGTTTAGAGTGGTGAGACCTGGCAGACACCACTTTTAACATCTAATTGAACTTAACCTCCCCAGCAATAAAGCATATTAATATCAAGTACCTCCTAATATGATGCACTGAGAAGGGCGCAACATCACTTCTGTAGAAATCTTGCTAAAAATGCATAACCTAAATTTAATCAGGAAGAAATTTAGACAAGCTCAAAGTGAGGAACATTCTACAAAATATCTGGCCAGTATTCTTCACAAGTTTATCTTATTTTGCAACTTTATTGAAGTCTAATTGACAAATTAAATTGTAAGATACTTAAAGTTTACAAAGTGATGATTTGATGTATGTATACATTGTAAAATGATTCCCCCCATTGAGTTAATTAACACATCTATTACCTCACATATTTACCTTCTTTGTGTGTGTGTGTGTGTGAGAGAGAACACTTAAGTTACTTTCTAATATAGAATAAGAAAAGAATAGTTTCTTTAATAAATGGTGCTAGGAAAACTGGATAGTCACATGCAAAATAATGAAACTGGGCCCTTATTATATACCATACCCAAAAATCAGCTGATAATGAATTAAAGACATAATGGTAAAACCTGAAACCATAAAACTCCTAGAAGAAAACAGAGGGTAAACTACTTAACATTGGTCTTGGCAATGATTTTTTTTTATTTGACACAAAAGCAAAGGCAAAAAAAGCAAAAATAAACAAGTGGAGCTATATCAAACTAAAAAAGCTTCTGCACAGCAAAGGAAACCATTAACCAGATGAAAAGGCAACCTATGAAATGGGAGAAAATAGTTGTAAGCCACATATCAGATAAGGGGTTAATATCCAAAATGTATAAGGAAGTCATACAACTCAGTAGCCAACAAGAAAATTATCTAATTTAAAAATGGGTAAAGGTCCTATATAGACATTTTCCAAAGAAGGCATACAAATGGCCAACAATACATGAAAAGTTTCAAGGTTTTGAAAAACAAAGAACATCTCAGGAACTTCCCCAGACTGAAGAATACAAAGTGTAAATATCCTGCCATTCCTTTATTGGCTTGATTTTAAGCCCACTCACTTCTTGTTTCTCTTCCTAGTGAGCTCCAGTTTGTCCACTTTCTAGTAAAGGCCCAAGTCTGTTATTTTAAAAGTTTAAAATGAAATTAGTTTAAGAACTTTTTGTACTATTTTTTCTTCTTTGTTTCTAATGTCTGACTCCTGTAAAGGGGAGACCAAATTTTATAAAATGTCAAGGGAGTTATAGGACATATTTATCTCAAATTGAGGTATTGTCTTTAAATAAGGTGGTGGGGGGAGGGGTGGGGAGCGGAGGGAGACTGTAGACCCACTGTTGTATCCTTAGCTATCACACTGTTTCCTATATTCCACACCTAGAGTTGAGGTGTTATGGATCCTCAGTGCAGAATCATATTCATTCTCTTTAAATCTTAGCTTGCTAGATTTAAGAACATTGCTACAGATCTTTTCAGATTCTGAAGCTGTGATGAAATTCATGAGCCATTATGCCATCTATAAATTTGTAGTGTAAGCCTTCTATACCTTTATCTAAGTTACTGATAAAAATGTTGAACAAAATTGAGCTACCTCTCAATCAATATCATTTATTTAAGCAGAATACCTTTTCATTGTGCAAACTAGAGGCCCAGTGCACAAAATTCATGTGGGGGAGGGGTTCCTCAGCCTGGCTTGCACCCTCTTGCAATTCGGGACCCCTCGGGGGATTTCAGGCCTAAACCGGCAGTCAGACATCCCTCTCGAAATCTAGGACACTGCATGCACCAGCCATACTTTTCATACAGGTGAAAGGCATCTTGCTGTTGTATGGGCAGCTACCTTCTTTTGCCCTGATTATAAAAAGTACATAGCATGATCCTTCTGAGGCAGTAGTACCATTTTCCCCATCTTATGGGTGGAAAAACTGAAGCAGAGAGAAGTTAAGTAATTTGCTTTGTCACACAGTTTTAAGTGTCAGAATCAGGGCTGACCACAAAATGTGCAAGCCAGAGTCCATGCATGTGATTGCTGCATCATCCTGTTTTTTCAGTGTTAGAGGAGCCTTGCCAGGTTTTAATTTTTAAACATAAGAGACTGTTTCCAATATATAGGTAGGGTCCCTAGGCCTGGCTGGCAACCAGGGCCATCTGTGGGGTGACCAGCGGGCAGGGCGATCACCCCCCCCCACTGGCACCTGCCTTGGCTGGCGGCCTGGTGCTGCGTGCTTGCTAGCCCCGCCCCCCTGCTCACCACTGCCATTCACCTCCCAGGCAGATGCTCAACACAGGAGCTCCTGGTGGTCAGTGCATGTCATAGTGACTGGTCGTTCTGCTGATTGTTCTGCCGTTCAGTTGAATTGCATATTAGGGTTTTATTATATAAGATTATTACTAACCCAACTCACTGATTCATGTACGTATTCATTATGTATATACAGTTGATTATTCTCCATTTTTCTTATCAGGGTACAAAAGGAAAATTGTGAAATGAATTCTGGAGTTTAGATCCTTCTTACCATAGGTCTATGCGTTAGTGTCCTACATTTCCTCTCATAGCAGTTAGTATCATAGAGATCAGTTGAAGTCTGTTGAAATCCTGGCTTTATTTCTGCTCTGGCTTACTTAGGATTGATCACTGTAAAACTGCCAACATGTCACTCTAATGGAAGATGCCACAGTGAAAAAGATGTGTAGGTTCAACTCTAAAGTCTCTACCTTAAAAGCATTATCTAGTATAATAAAAAAAAAATAAGTGGAGAAAAATATTGATAGCAAGTACTATAAAGAATTAGTATCACTAATCTATACTAATAATAGAGGAATATGCAAATTGTCTGGGAAGCCGTTACATAACGACCAATCAGGACGGGGCGGGGCCGCAGCAGAGAGCTCTCAGCATGCTTGTGCCAGGGGTCCAAAGGGCTCAGAGAGGAAGGGAGAGCAGATAGGCAGTTAGGGGGATCAGGCCAGGAAGGAAGAGCAGATAGGCAGTTAGGGGGACCAGGCCAGGAGGGGACAGCAGTTAGGGAGATTAAGTCAGCAAGGGAGCAGTTAGGGGCATCAGGCAAGCAGGCAGGTGAGTGGTTAGGAGCCAGTAGTTCTGGATTGCGAGAGGGATCCCAGATTGGAAAGCATGCAGGCTGGGCTGAGGGACCCCCTTCCTGTGCATGAATTTTGTGCATAAGGCCTCTAGACTCTCTCTATAAAACCCTAATATGCAAATAGACCGAATGGTGGAACAACCGAACAACCAGTCACTATGACGTGCGCTGACCACCACGGGGTGCGTGCGGAACATGGCTGGTGTCAACAGCAGGAGGCAGAGCATGGAACATGGTAGGCATCAGCCATGGCGGGATGGTGGAGCAGGTGAGCAGGGGCACCAGACCAAGGGTAGGTTGCTGGTCACTGTCATCGGGGTGAGCCTCTGGTGGTTACTGAAAATTCTTTGCTCCCGCGTGCGCTGCTGTCCTGCCTGGTGCTTGCACTTGCTGCTGGCGCCCGGCACTGGCCCCAATCGCTTGGCACTGTCAGTGGGTCAAGCAGCAACTGCCGTCCCAATTGCCCCCAACTTCCCTCCCCTGCTGGCCCAGTCCCTCCGAACTGCCTTCCCCTGCCAGCCAGGTCGCCCCCAACTGCCGTCCCTCCCCTGCTGGCCCAGTCACCCCCAACTGCCCTCCCCTGCTGGCCCAGTAGCTTCAAACTTCCCTCCCCTGCCAGCCTGGTCCCCCCACAACTGCCCTCCCCTGCTGGCCTGGTCACCCCTAACTGCCCTCCCCTGCTAGCCTGGTCACCCCTAACTGCCCTCCCCTGCAGGCCTGGTTGCCCCTAAGTGCCCTCCCCTGCTGGCCATCTTGTGGTGGCCATCTTTTGAACACATGGGGGTGGCCATCTTGTGCCCACATGGGGGCGGCCATCTTTTGTGAGGGCATGGTGGTCAATTTGCATATTACCTTTTTATTATATAGTATTATTTTCATGTTTAAAATATTTTCACATATATTTTCTCATTGCTAAATGGTTGATGTCTGAAGTTCTATGACTCTTCTGGGAGCATTTAGGTGTATGAAGGAGAACAACTTAGTCAATGAATATACTGGACTATTTTTGCAGTAATTTGCAGTTTACAAAGAGTCTTCACCCATGTGATTTTGCTTCTTTCTTAGGAAGCCTTCCTAACAGGCTCTATAAACATGCAAGTTTAGGGAGAAGTAAATGGTGTCTTAGAGCCCCTACCCAGAGTTGCAGCTGGCACAGTAAATGATAGAGTTGGTGCTCTTCATTCATTTATTCATTCTTTTTTTTTTATGGAATCTTTTTAAAAAATTGTTTTTAATTCTCACCCAAGAATATATATGTTTTTATTGCTTTTAGAGAGACAGGAGGGAGAGAAAGAGAGAAACATCCATGTGAGAGAGAAACATCAATCAGTTGCCTCCTGCATGGACCCCAACCTGGAATCCAACCCTAAACCTGGGTGTGTGCCCTGCCCTGGAATAGAACCCGTAACCTTTCAGTATACAGGATGATGCTCCAACCAACTGAGCCACAGAGGCAGGGTATTCAGGACTCTTTTGAGGGCTTATGACAGGTCAGTTTCTCTCTCTCTCTCTCTCTCTCTCTCTCTCTCTCTCTCTCTCTCTCTCGTAAGTGGTGACTACCATATAAAAACAAAACAAACATGGCTGATAGTCCTTAAGCAATTCATAGTTTAGCAGAGGCACTCAGCATGAAATCATAACTATGATGCATTTTCTTCATTGGTAACAGAGAGATTAAAATGTTGTGGAAGCACAAAGGAAGGAATGATTGTATTTCTGATGTAGGATACGGTCTACCAGTAAGATCACATTGGTAGTGTTCCTGATGCCCCCAGAAGGGGCTATACGGTATCTCAGAACAATCCAGGAACATGTTCTGATGAAGCAAGCTGAAACCAATAGGCAGTAATCTCTATCCCCTGGCACCATCTTGAAATATATGAAAAAAGATACTAACACTCTAAGAAAGAGTTATTGCCTAACCATTGAACTTAAAATATATTTTCACATTGTGTGACATAAACACATTAAAATTTTTAGTTTATATTTTAAATAGATTTTTTAAAATCACATAAGTTAAGATTCATTGACCAAAATGTAGGATTTACAGGAAAAGTTTTTTAAAAAAGTTAAAAGCACACAATACTGCTATAAATATGCACTTTCATTCTTCCTCCATGTATTATTATTTCATAAATGAGGATCTTCTGTACATATAATTTATATCCGGTTTCTATATTAACATTAGAAATTAGAAATTTTCAAACATTTTATCTAATTTACCATATTTTAACTATAGCAATGTTGTTGAATACTTCTCTGGGCTATAGATTTTCTTGGTTATAAATGACTAGAGGCCCGGTGCACAAAAATTTGTGCACTCGGGGGTGAGGGGGGGTCCCTCAGCCCGGCCTGTGCCCTCTCGCAGTCTGGGACCCCTCAGGGGATGACCACCTGCTGGCTTAGGCCCGCACCCCAGGGGATTGGGCCTAAGATGGCAATCAGACATCCCTCTGGCAGCCCGGCAGCCCTCGGGGGATGTCCACTTGCCAGCGGGGAGCAGGCCTAAACTGCAGTCGGACATCCTTAGCGCTGTTGAGGAGGCAGGAGAGGCTCCCACCACCACCGCTGTACTAGCAGCCATCAGCCTGGCTTGTGGCTGAGCAGAGCTCCCCCCTGTGAGAGCTCACTGACCACCAGAGGGCAGCTCCTGCATTGAGCGTCTGCCCCCTGGTGGTCACTGTGTGTCATAGTGACCAGTCATTCCCAGTCTTTCTGCTGTTAGGGTCAGTTTGCATATTACCCTTTTACTATATAGGATAGAGGCCTGGTGCACGGGTGGGGGCCGGCTGGTTTGCCCTGAAGGGTGTCCCAGATCAAGGTGGGGGTCCCACTTGGGTGCCTAGCCAGTCTGGGTGAGGGGCTGAGGGCCGTTTTCAGGCTGGCTGGTGACTGAAGCTCCCAACCTCTCCTTTTTTTCTTTTTTTTTTTTTATTCTGGGATTTATTTACCTTCTATGGCTGTCACTGGAGCTGAGAGCCGGCTTTAGCTCTGAGGCTCGGCTCCAGCTCTGAGACCTCGGCTGGTTTGTTTGGCTTCTATAATTGAAACACTGTTGCAGCTCCAGCTCTGAGGCCCGGCTGGTTGAAAGCAGGTTTCTGGGGTTTGTTTAGCTTCTATAATTGCAACATTGTTTCTTAGAGTTGCAGCTCAGAGGCTGGCAGCAGCAGGCGGGGAACCTTGGCTTCCTCCATTACTGGAGCAAGGAAGCCTCCTGTTCGCTTCAGCTGCCTGGCTGCCAGCCGCCATCTTGGTTGGCAGTTAATTTGCATATCGCCCTGATTAGACAATGGGAAGCGTGTCGGAGGTACGATTAATTACCATGTTTGTCTATTATTAGATAGGATACTATTTCTAAGAACTTTTTGTATTATTTTTTCTCACTATTTTGTCTTATTTACTTAGAATATTATTTCCCTAAAAAAAGATGACCAGAAACAAAATTCTTACATCAAAAGTATAACCGTTTTTTAAACATTTGATATAGCTTATCAAATGTGTCCTTCAGAAAGATTATACCAGTTGATATTCCCATCAGCAAAGGATGTTCTCATTTAATAAATGCTAATAGAATAAGTAAAAATTATATCTCTGAGATATTTTATTTTCCTTTACACACTTTAAAATGTTATTACTCATTAATATTTGTATTTTGTGAACTGTATCTTCATGTGTTTTTTTTTCCCATTGACTTGTTGGAGTCTAGGCATTTTTAATTAACTTGTATATTATCATATACTAGGGGCCCAGTGCAAGAACTTGTGCACCCTTGAAAGGGACTGTGGGCCGCGAGGCTGTGGTTGGCACAAGGGTGGGTCTTGCCCATCCTCCGCACCCCCACCCAACCCCTCCCGCTGCAGCCCCCAAGTCTCTGTCTGCTGGCAGCCCCACTCCTGCTGCCGCCACTCCCATGTGCTGATCGTGCAAGCCCCGCTCGCACCTGCTAACAGTGCGGGGCAATTGGTGACAGCGCCAGCAGTGGGTGCGAGTGGCGGCTGATGCCTTGATCGCACCTCATGAGCAAAGGGAGGTGGAGAAGCCCTCAGAGGCGATTGGGGCTGGCTGTCGCCGCTTGACCCACTGACAGTGCCAAGGGGAGTGGTTAGGGGGTGATCAGGCTGGCAGGCAGGCGAGCGATTGGGAGCCAGCAGTTCCGGATTGTGAGAGGGGTCCCATATTGAGAGGGTGCAGGCTGGGCTGAGGGACACCCCCCCCCCAGTGTACGAATTTTGTGCACCGGGCCTCTAGTCTCCTACTAATATTTATTATAGTAATAGCAAAAACAACAATAATACTTAATATTAGCAGTAGTATGATGCACCTGATAAAATAATCTCTCAGTTTCAGAAGTAATACAATGCATAGTTGAGTCCCTAGAGAGTAATATGCCTCTAATTGAAGGGAGAAAAATGTCTCTCAAAAATACTGAAAAAACACTTCACTTATTACTCTCTGATTCTCTAGCATTAATGGTGATCTAGAGTCCTTAAATATTTTTGTATCTGACCAAGTACCCAACTCAATACTAGACTTCTCTTTCTTTCTCTCCCTCTTTTCTCTCTATTGTTTCTAACTAGCCAATTGTTATGGAAACATATTGGAAAAAATTAAATTGAATGAACATAGTAGGCAAACATGGTAAGTTAGGCAAACATGTTAAGTAAGTGTCTCTCAGTGAACCTAATGCTAATGCATTTGACTAAGATAAGGCTGCTTTTAAATTGGGGATGAGGAAGAACTGATGCTTCATTGTTAACTATAAGACATTGATATATGAAACCCGTCATTTTGTTTTAATAAAGTTGTATATAGTAACTGTAAAACAATTTAGCAATTGTATAATCTGTATAACTTTTTTTGCCACTTTATGGTTAAATTCTATTATTCTTAAAAGTTTCAATGACCAAATTTGGGCTACATTTTATTTGGCAATACCTTAGAATAGAAGAAATGTTTTCCTAAGCAAAATAACAGTTTAAATAAAATGACCAGGCACAGTTTTAGCCACTTACAAAGCAAACAATTATATACAAATAAGACTAGGCTAGCAGGGGGAGACAGTAAGGGGCGACCAGGCCAGCCGGGGGAACAGTTAGGTGCAACCAGGCTGGTAGAGGGGGCGCATTTGGGGGTGACCAGGCTGGCAGGGGGGGCAGTTGGGGGTGACCAGACCAACAGGGGAGACAGTTAGGGGCGATCAGGCCGGAAGGCAGAAGTGGTTAGGGGTGATCAGGCTGTCGGAGGGAAGTTAGGGGCGATCAGGCAGGCAGGCAGGTGAGCAGTTAGGAGCCAGTGGTCCCGGATTGTGGGAGGGATGTCCGACTGCAGTTTAGGTAAAGTAATTTATAGTATGTCTATAACATAGGACACTTTATGGCCATTAAAAATAATGAGCTTGATCACTTTTTTAAAAAATATATATTTTATTGTTTTTTTATAGAGAGGAAGGGAGAGGGATAGAGAGTTAGAAACATCGTTGAGAGAGAAACATCGATCAGCTGCCTCCTGCACACCCCCTACTGGGGATATGCCCGCAACCAGGGTACATGCCCTTGACCGGAATCGAACCTGGGACCCTTCAGTCCACAGGCCGACGCTCTATCCACTGAGCCAAACCAGTTAGGGCCACTTTTTTTTTTTAATTGGGAGTTCTCAGGACTGCCCTTAGGTTCGATGACTTACTAGGACTCATTGAACTCAGTAGAAGATCTTCTACTTATACTTATTGTTTATTACAGCAAAAGGATATAGATTAAAATCAGCAAAGAAAAGGTGCATTGAATGCAGTCCAGGAGAAAGCAGACACAAGTTTCCAGTTGCCCTCTCTCAGTAGAGTCACAGGGACAGTATTTAGTCTCCCAGCGACCATATGTGACAATACAGGCCAAGTGTTGCCAACTCAGGGAAGCTCAACCAAGTCTTGGTATCCAGTGTTTTTATTTGTGGGGGGAGGTGTCAGTCACATGGAACACCCAAATGACTAACCTTAGTTACTCAGACTCCAGTTCCCTAGCGGTCAAACTGATACAGCATGACCAAAAGTTTCAGGCATAACAAAAACAGGCATTCACCCCAAACTATCATAAATGTGGGAGCTGTTAGCACAAACTATCTGGCATGGCCAAGGTCTCAGGTATAAAAGTCACTCTTATCGGGCAGAAAATCCCATGGGCTCAGAGTTTATATGCTAGGAGCCAAGGGCCAGTTTTAAAAGTCCTCTAAATTGGGACAACCCCTAAATCTGCTGAGTAAACCCTGTACTGCAGTTTTCTTTTATTAAAAAAAATTATAGATTTCAGAGAGGAAGGGAAGGGAGAGGGAGATAGAAAACATCAATGATGACAGGGAATCATCAATGGGCTGCCTGCCACATGCCCCCCACCCACCCTTCAGTCCATAGGCGGACACTCCATCCACTGAACCAAACCAGTCAGGGCTGCAGTTTTCTTTTTTGATCTGTCTGCCAAAATACACCACAGGAACACAATACACGTTCATCAATAATAGTGATTGATTATGGCAGAAATTGGCAATAATTATTATGGAAGAAGTTTTGTACATGGTTGGGAAAGAGGAAAAGTGAAATGAGCTGGGTCCATGCTCCTGTAAAAATCATCTCTGCATCGTTGGATGTGTAGGTACAGTATATGGTTTGTAAAAATTTCCTGCCCTACCCTTATTTGGATGTGGGCCCCCAACTTTATTTTTATTGTAGTCCATAGTATAAAATGTATTTTACTTTGTGATTTAGTGCATGATTTCACTAAGCAAACATGTACAAGAGGGGCAAATTTTATTTAAAAACTCTTACCTTTACACAAACAGTGAGGCCACTCTGACATTTCCCATCTCATTCCAGCCCAGTCTATCCTATATCATTTATAAAATGCCAGATTAATTTCACCAAATTGATGTCATATTTCATTAACAATTTAAGCAAATTACCTACCAATTTCTAAATTGTAGACCTTCATTTTTGACATAGAAAGGTTCCATGAAATATTATGGATAAAAAGTCGTTAGAGATTAACATATATACTCTATTATGATTCACTCTGTAAAATATTATATATATATATATATATATATATATATATATATATAAATATATACACACACACACATATATATATATATATATATATATATATATATATATATATATAAAATAAAGTGCTTAGGAAGTAGTCATCAAAATCTTAATCAATGCCATAAAAGTACATTTTAGTTATTTTGGAAGAAACTCAAGGAAGCAGGATTTTAAGTGCTAGTCTTATTGAACTTTTCTATTTTTAAAATTTACTTTTAAGCACAATGACTTTTTTAAAATAAGAACTTGAAAGCTATTTGTAGAAATAAAGTTTCAAGATATCAAAAATAAAAAGGTAACTAATAATCCTCATGCATGCCAAACTATATTTACTAGATTAATCAGATGGAATTACCAAAACTTAAAATCAGTGTCATTTTCCAAATATCTCACATCATTACCTTAGAGCATTTATGGAAAATAAGTGAGAAGCAAATTTCACCTTTTAAAAAATCTACTCTCTTCAGTACTAAGAAGTTATTATGTGTACCACAGTGTTAAGTATTATTAAAACCTAAATAAAATAATTTGGAATATGATTAAATAAATATGTGAAACTACTGATCTTAAAATAAATACGTCACTAAAACAGCCTTCTGTTACCTGACAAAGGGAACTTACTGGTCAGTGACAATAAACGTTGACAGTGACAATTACTGTTATGGTAACTCCAAACACTGTAAGATTCTTAATGCATCCTTGTGTCAGGCATTGATGTTAAAGAGGAATGCAGTCCACTCTTATGGAACTCAATAAAATTTCAAATTATCTTATTATATGTAGGATGATTTAGTATTGAGTACTTTACATTCTTTGTAAAAAATCAGAACTCATACATGTTTTAAATTGCAATTATCTATTAGTTTTACTGAAACAAGTCATTTTTCACCCAGAAAAATGTGCACAAGCAATAAAAGCTCATTTATTCTCAAGGCAAACCTGTATTTCAGCAACTTCCATTACTTTCCCTATCTCATCAAATCAGACACTCGCCTGTGACACATAAAGAAATTGAGTGATAAAAGAATTTCTAAGCCTCCCTGAAGAAATAATTCCGGATCCTTCTATAACCAAATTCACATTCCTAAAAATTATACCACTTTCTTTTGTTCCCATTGTAAAAGATCTCTGCATGACAGTAATACCTTAACTTTTATTTGCATAGCTACTTTCCATCAAGATTACTTCCCTCTGTAAACAGTGCAATGGAGGGACAGCCGTATCCCTGTGTAAAAGGTTTCCCTTTCTTCATTTCCCCACATATTAACCTTTTGTAGCTGAAAAAGTGTACCTCATTGTTAGTATCCAGGTCTACCCTCATTTATGTGGCTTCAAAGGCCAATATTCACTCAGAAAATATTTGAATTTCTCTTCATCTTGTGAAGATCTTCTTTTGTTGTGTAATTAAGCTGGCCTATAACCAAACAAACATCTAACTGAGTCTCATGGGAATTAATAAGCACGCTTTTCCAATGATTTGGGATTAGTGGTAGTTTTTGAAGAATTGGTCCTAAGCTTAATAATGAAAATTTTGGAGTGTAACTGGATTACAATATTAAATGACCCAAGAGAATAAAGAAAGACCACATAACCCTAAGCTATATGCCACTTATGGGGGTTATGAGAGTGTCAACTTAAAATATAAAAATTGCATTGTAATTGTTATGGTAAGATGTGTTCTAGTAAATTGACAACATCAATGCACAATTTCTTTATTTGTTCTTTGCACTTTAGATAATATGGCAAATTCTAATGGAACAAATTCCACAGACTAGTTAGATTACAATGCAATGGTTCCAAATAATACTGTTGTGAAAACAGGTTGTATAATTTTACCTCAAGCTCATTTTGAAACAGCACTCCTCCATTGTTGTTTTTTAGATAGGATGCTTATAAAAATATAACAAATACATCACTATATGTGTATGTATTCTATAATCAATTCTGAATATTGAATGATCTGCTCTGTCAATGGAGGAACATTTAATAAACACATGTTTTAAAGACAATATATTAACTCTGTCAAAGAATTTCTTTTAAAGTTAATAATAATCAAAGTTCTAAAAAATATAATAACGATATGAGCCAGATGCTTGGAACAAATGGCTTTTTCCCCCTCACTTTTCACTCAAGACAAAGGAGAGAGAGAGAGAGAGAGAGAGAGAGAGAGAGAGAGAGAGAGAGAGAGAGAGAAGGTTTCAGTCACACTGAATTTAATCCAATTTGCTTTGGGTTTAATCTCCAAAACAAGGCTGGTCGGCTAATTCCCAATTATAATGGCACATGTAATCAGAGTCCTCATTAACAAAGACTGACTATATTGTCTATTAGGAATGAAAATTTGAAATGCAAATTCAGCAAATCAAAACATTAAATGAGCTCCTATCCAAGATGGTTAGAGCTCCCGCCAGGACAGACCACGTTGGCCGACACCTGCCCTGATTTTCCCTCCAGCTGAATGTATCCTTCGGTTCCAGTCTTTGCCTCCTAATTGACCTGCTTATGATCTCTGCTACAATTAACATATGCTTATTAGTAATGGCTGGTTAAAGATTTCAACTGCTGCAGTTTACAAAGTCTAATAGAGATGGCACTCCACAGGAAAGACGAAGCCACTATTTCCCTCATCAGCCAAGTCACAATGGTTTGAGTGCCTGTGGTAGAAATGACAAGATTTTTCACAGTGTCTGATGTATGGAAATTGGTACTAATTGATATTGGAAATCAATGCACACATGATTCCAGGCCTCATATACACTGAGAAAGATATAAGTAGTTGGTAAGACCTTTTTCACTTTGAGCAAGTAATTTCTAAATTGGATTCAGGAATAAGAGAAAGTGAAAGAACTTTTCTAACTGGGTGAATGGCTAGGGCCTAGGGTTTATTTTGAATTTGATATCATAACATTTTCCTTCACAATAATTTCATACACTAGAATGGGAAATTTTGTACTTGACAAAAATGTTCCTTTGGTCTTTTTTTAATATTTTTTTTTATTGATTTCAGAGAGAGGAAGGGAGCGAGAGAAACCTCAATGATAAGAGAGAATTATTGATTGGCTGCCTCCTACACACCCCACACTGAGGATCGAGCCTACAACCTGGGCATGTGCCCTGACCAGGAGTTGAACCGAGACCTCCTGGTTCATAGGTTGATGCCCAACCACTGAACAACGTCAGCAAGGCTATTCCTTAAGTCTTAATAGGGTGATCATGTTTTTAGAAGATTATATTCAGAGTTTATATCCTTAGTTTCTAGTTAATACCACCAAAATGGAGAGGATTGGAAAGTAGGAATAGCTTCCTTTTGCTTCTAGTTTT
>NW_005871072.1:8347827-8349445 GCF_000147115.1 Myotis lucifugus
CTTTTTTTTTTAATATATTTTATTGATTTTTTACAGAGAGGAAGGGAGAGAGATAGAGAGCTAGAAACATCGATGAGAGAGAAACATCGATCAGCTGCCTCCTGCACATCTCCTACTGGGGATGTGCCCGCAACCCAGGTACATGCCCTTGACAGGAATCGAACCTGGGACCTTTGAGTCCTCAGGCCGACGCTCTATCCACTGAGCCAAACCGGTTTCGGCACTAAATGCTATTCTTGCTAAATGTTAAAATGTAGCAGTCTTTTGCAGGCCAGCTGTAAAAAGGATGGATTTCACAGGAACTCAACCAGATTAATGCAGCCAACTGCAAAGAGAAACCAATGTGTAATTGATCAAGTTGTGACTATAAGCAATGCTAAGTTTCCCCTCCCAGAGATGAACCCTCGTCTCCTTTGCTTGCTGCAAGTAAATAGAGCTACCTTGCAACAACCATGTCTGGTTTTTGAATGGAGCACCCTAAGCGACGACCTCTTGACCCTTGAGTTTGGTAACAAAGTGAGGAGGTTGGACTAGATAATCTGTCTCCTTCTACCCATATCTCTAAATTTCCAGGGCCAGATAATTACAAACACGTGATTGACAGACATGGTTGTTGTAAGGTAGTTCTATTTACTTGCTATATACTCAACTGGGCTGTTTTATTTAATTGGCCAATTGATTTTTAAAAAATTAAATGGTGACAGAACAACTATTACTGGGTAAAATAAAAGAGAATGATTAATGGTCTCTAATATTAATAAACAACAATATAGCCTTAAAGATAAAATAAAAATGTATGCTGTATACATAGGGCAATTACAAGATGAATTATGTGCTTGTTCAGAGATTAAATGGTTAAGAAAATGTTGTTTGAACATTTTATTTTATTTTTTTTACCAGGCTCTGTCAATAGCATAGAGTTCTAACAAGGCAATGCCCATTAATTTTTGATGAGGTACTTTTCCCAGATTTTTTTCTAATATATTTCAAAATTTGTTAGGTTTCCCAACAAAAATCCATCTGTTTAAAAACTTGGTTAGGAGCACATCTCCTACACTTGCTTAGCCCTAAGTAAAGCAGTCACTTTTTAATACACCTGGCTTCCTAAAGTACACGTGTGATTGGCATCCAGCATTCATTCCTTCCACACCCGGCCCGGTGACTGTTGCCTCCTTTAATATAAATTTAAAACGTGAGACACAGGTGCATTCCTATGTTTTAAATTAAGTTTGAAACCATATTAGGTGGGAGAGTGTTATTTGAATGTTCTCATGGGGTGTTTGCATGTGTCTAAGTTTAAAAATTAAAGACAATAAGAAAAGTGTTACTGGTGGGGAGAGGTCCTTGTCCCCACCTGTTGCTGATGGGAGTTGATTTCTTATGATATCCCAATATTTTCTGAGACTGGCACAGGAGGAGGAGCTCTTGTAGAAAGCTTTATTTCCATGAAATCAAACCCCTGACTTTTCTATTTCCCTTTGTCCCACCAAGGAAGAAGTGTAGCTGGTGTTTCAGCAGAGCTAAAATCAGAGCCAGTGTCCCGAGCTTCAGTTCCATGTTGGAGCAACCAATCCAGCATCGGGCTAGTTTAGTTTGTGTTCCCAGTTGCAGTCCATCA
>NW_005871072.1:8350533-8360643 GCF_000147115.1 Myotis lucifugus
GATGGGGGGATGATAGGCTGCATTGATGCATGCACTGAAGTATTATATTAGATAGATGTTTATATTTTTATTCTTTATCGTCTGTCGTTCCCTTGCCGTAGTCACTTTATCTGTGTTAATGCCGGCCTGGGATGACATGACAAGTTATGATTGTAGGCTTGGGACTCCAAGATTATGACAAACTAATTCGCCCTTTGTGAAGTTGCATCCAGCCATTAGCCCCTCAAAAGGCCAGGCTTAGGCAACCAGTCCGGACCACCACCCTGATTTGAGGGTCCATTCAGGGTATTTCAGCCCGCTCCCACCTGTGCACCTGGCCTCTATCCCTATATAGTAAAAGGGTAATATGCAAACTGACCCTAACAGCAGAAAGACTGGGAATGACTGGTCACTATGACACATACTGACCACCAGAGGGTAGACACTCAATGCAGGAGCTGCCCTCTGGTGGTCAGTGAGCTCCCACATGGAGGAGCTCTGCTCAGCCACAAGTCAGGCTGATGGCTGCCAGTACAGTAGTGGTGGTGGGAGCCTCTCCTGCCTCCTCAGCAGTGCTAAGGATGTCTGACTGCAGCTTAGGTCTGCTCCCCGCTGGCAGGTGGACATCCCCTGATGGCTGCCGGGCTGCCAGAGGGATGTTTGATTGCCAGCTTAGGCCCAATCCCCTGGGGAGCAGGCCTCAGCCAGCAGATGGTCATCCCCCGAGGGGTCCCAGACTGTGAGAGGGCACAGGCCGGGCTGAGGGACCTCCCCCCCAACCCAAGTGCACAAATTTTTGTGCACTGGGCCTCTAGTCTCTCTATATAAAAGCCTAAGCAACCAAAATGACCAGAACGACTGGAACAACTGGAATGTCCAGAATGACCGATCGCTATGACATGTACTGACCACCAGGGCGCAGATGCTCAACGCAGGAGCTTCCCCCTGGTGGTCAGTGCACTCCCACAGCCAACAGTCCCTCCCCTCCGGCTGGCCAACCTCCTGTGGTTCCTGCCCCTGGCCTGCAGGCCCTGATCACCCAATCAGGGATGGCCCCTGGCCTGGGATGGGGAACCAGGGTGGGTGGTAGTGGACACGGCCTCTTTCCCAGGGGGGGCTGAAGGCCAGTTCCCTCCCCCTGGCTGGCAGGCCCCGATCAGCCCACTGCATGCCTGCCATGGTGGCGGTGTGGTGGTGAGGGAAGGAGGAGGGGGTGAGGTGGGGAACCGAGCAGTAGCTGGGAGCCAAAGATGGCGACATTGGCATCCAGCATCCATTCCTTCCACACCCGGCCCGGTGACTGTTGCCTCCTCTTCAGCCTGGCCCTGATCAGCCTGGCCCTGATTGGCCCTGATCACCAGCCAGACCTAGGGACCCCACCCATGAACGAATTTCATGCATGGGCCTCTAGTTATTAATAATTACCTAATTACAATGGTATCAAGAGAGGAAAACATAATTGCTTTTCTTCTTTCTAGGCTCTGGATCAAGATCAAGAAAAAATGAAAGTACTAAAAACTTTAAAAGAACTTCTTTGCTTGGTGATGAATTACTTCAAATAATTGTGTTAATTTAAGAATTGGGGATTGCAGCTTTATCCTTTTGAAGTTCTTTATGTCTAAAAAACTACATTTTGGGTATGCAGGAGCAAGAGTTAAGACCACATATTCTTTCTTTATGGCAATACCAATTTTATTTTTTCTAGCTGAAATAATGAACAAAATCACTTTGGTCAAAGATACTTTTGTAATGAATTGCAATGAAAGTAGATTTGATGTGGTCTTTTATACATGATAACACTCTTAAATACTGACATTCTATCACTGATCACATATACTGGGCTCTAAAAACATTGAAAACTCAGGTAAGCATTTGAGTTCCTCAAATTTAATCTTTGGGAGTTTAAAATTTGGTATATTTTTGTAAATATTTTTAAATTGATTTCAGAGAGGAAAGGAGAGGGAGAGATAGAAACATCAATGATAACAGAGGATCACTGATAGGCTGTCTCCTGCAAGCCCCCTACTGGGGATGAAGCCCAAAACCTGGGCATGTGCCCTGACTGGGAATTGAACCATGACCTCCTGGTTCATAGGTCAATGCTAAACCATTGAGCAACACTGGCCAGGCAAAACATTACTTTTATAAACAGCCCACTTTTCCTTCTTCTCAACATGTAGACCTTTGTTCCACTTGAATTTCAGTTTTAGTCCTCTGACATTAATTACTATTCATGAGAATCTACAGTTAGAATTGTGAGGTGGTTAATAAATACTATCACCTTAAAATGACTATATTTTGCTTTTAGTAAAATTATTCCAGGAATCTCTACAATCAAATGTATTTACTGGCTTTCCTTTTTCCTTTTTTAGCAGAACAATGATTGTGTTTATTTATTTTTAATCTTTATTGTTGAAAGTATTACATATGTCTTCCTTTCCCCCCGTTGACCTCTCCCATCCTGCCCCTACCCTCTACCACAGGCCTTCATTTTCATTGATTGCAATTGGTAAAATGTTTAGAATCCTATATAATAAAAGGTTAATATGCAAATTGTCCCCTTGACCGGGAGGCGGGGCCGGTGGCCAACTGCCCGAGGCCCCTCCTCCCAGCTGCCCCCTCCCCCATTACCCTTCCCCAATCAGGGCGGGCTGGCCAGACTCCATCCATGCACAAATCCATGCACCAGCCCTCTAGTCTAATTATAAAGACCTAGCCACACTTAGATAATAGTGGGTTTTGCCCTCTTCTCTAAGAATGACAGGACATATTTGAGAGATTATATACTGTTTGCTGTCCTTCCATTTTTGAAAAATTCCAGACTCCTTTACATCCCATCATGGAGAGTAAATAAAGCAAATAAGACGATGACAGATAAATGGAAAGATGCACACCAAAACCTGGGCATGTGTCCTGACTGGGAATTGAACCGTGACCTCCTGGTTAATAGGTCCATGCGGAAGCACTAACTTCTGCATTCCACTCCTGAATTTCAGAGCCTCTGGAATCGGATGGGTGAATGACTTGGGAAAACATACTTAACCTGAGACATAATTTTTTCACTTGTAAAATAGAGATAATTATAGTATTCCCCCTAATGAACTGTTTTAAGAATTTAATGAGTTGATATGTGTAAAATACCTAGCACAGTTTGCTACACAGTACATTTTAGCAACTATTATTTTCATTATTGCTACTATTTATGTCTGAATTAAAATGAGTTATAATTTTAGTTCACCTCAATAATATATTAATTTTAGAATTTAAAAAATAGTTGAAATAGTCAATAATATTTTCATTTTATCTGCTCCAAGAAACATTCCCATACATACCCCAAACAGAGTATGTATATAATATTAAGTAGATAATGTGAGCAAAGGGACCAGGATTTGCCTGGAACAGAACTCAAGAAGTGCTCCCTATTTTTATTCTTAGAGTGGCACAGTGATGCCATCTACCCAGAGGTAATCACTACCAACATTTTGAAATATTTTTCCAGTCAATCTTAGATGCATAATTAGATGTGCATCTTTCCATTTATCTGTCATTGTCTCTTTTGCTTTAGTTATCTTTAATGCTATTGCCAAACTTCATTCTCTTTTCCCTTCTTCCTATTCTATTGCCACTAGACTCTACTGCAACAAGCTATTGTCATCTCTCACCTGGCATACAGAAATAGCTCCATACTGATATTTCAAATCCATTTCAGCCCCGCTTCAACTCTTTTTTCAGAAAAACTCACAAAACATATGCAATCTATCTTGCCCTACCTTAAAATCCTTCCTTCAACCTTAGAATTACTAAGCCTCAGAGAGAGACAGAAAAAGAGAAGGAGGAGGAGGAGGAGGAGGAGGAGGAGGGGAAGTGGAGAAAAAAATAGAGTTCAGCTTTAATAAACACCCAGATTCGTACAGTCCAATACTTTCAGCATAACCTTAAGTTTTATCTTGTGTTATAAAATAAACATATTTTTCTATTTTGGGAGATATCATAATCTTTTTAGTTCTTACATATGCTCACTTATCTTAATTTGGTTTTGTCTTAAAGGCTTCCTGAATATTTTGGGATGGAGACTCACATCTGCAACAGACCCAGCCGCTGCCACTGGACTGTCCCTCAGGACAGGTTATTGATGGGTCACCATCTCTCCCAGTTCCTTTCTTTTTAGTGGTGCCCAAGGAACATACACTTCCTGGTTATCTCAGGAGCTTCCTCTGTTTCCATCCACGTTCCCAAACCTGTACCCCTCAGGCCAGAAAGTGTGGTTGGGGCACTGTTGGGAAGGGAGGTTCCTCGACCATAGGCATACATTATCCCAATACTTTGGCTGATCTTCTCTTCTATTGTCCGGGGACTGACAACATTTCTGGAAAGAGGTCAGCACAGCCAGAGAATTTGCAGTTTGTATCCAGTTGCCCCAAAGTTATGGGGCAAATATTTTCTTTGCCTGAGTGTGTATGCAACTCGTATCAGCCCCCATCAGATACTACTCTACTTCACCTCAGCAATTAACACAGTCAAAATTCAAAACCACACTTGATCATCATAAAAATATTTTTTATATTTTTGTTAGACGCTATTGGATCCCACCTCCAGAGACTCAAATGTAATTGATCTGGGGTGAGGTATAAAGCTCCCCAGGTGATTCTAATCGCAGCTAAAATTGAGATCCACTGATGAAAAGAAAGTCTAAATACAGTGGTGCCTTGACTTACGAGTGTCCTGACTAACGAGTTTTTTGAGATACCAGCTGTCTCTCGGCCTATTTTTTGCATTGAGTTGATAGAGTAATTTGAGTTAACGAGCTCCTTAATGAGCTCAGTCTCAGAACGAATTAAACTCGTAAGTCAAGGCCCCACTGTATATGAATAATGTGGGAAATCATAGGCTGCCAGGTTCAGAGAGATTTTTCTGGGCTTTCCCCCAGCTATACTAACACACGTCCCGACTTCCTGCACTTCAGCCACTCTGAGTTTCTTCCGGTTCCTCTACCACCCCATGCTCCTCACATTTTAAGTCATTTGGGCAGTCCTGGTCCTTCCACCTGAGTTAGCATACCCTCTCCACAGCAATGCCTGGTTCGTTCTCACTCAGCCTTTAGATTTCATTCCAATTGTAATTTCCTTGAAAAAAATCTTGCTTGATTTCCCAGACAGCATGTGTTCCTGTCATAGCACCAAATTCATCCCCAACATAACATGCCTCTCACTGGGGAGAGCCCAAGGTGCTCAGCACCTACACCTGCATGCCAAGCTGCTTGGCTCCAAGTCCTGGCATCATTACATCCTGGTTGTTTGTCTTATTACAAGTTATTTAACCTGGTTGTGCCTCAGTTCAGATCCCAAATCCATAAAATGGAGATAAAAGCTGTATTTGCCTAATAAGTTTGGTAGGAGGATGTCACCAACATTAGTGCCATACAGAGAACACTTAAAGTAGTAGCTACCACACAATACTACTATGAAATTTTCCTGTTTAATTTTAGCTAAATAATTCATTGTTGGCTATTTCTATCACTAGAATGCAGACTCCATGAAGTCAGGCCCACCTATGTCTGTTTTCTGTTTACTTTACTTCTACTGCTTTGTACATATTAGAAATCTAGTGAATGTGTGTTAATTGAACACATGAATATATAATGCAAATAAAATAATTATGGACATACTGCACATAGTCTTTCTCAGAACATTGTTTAATAAACATTCCCTTATCATTCATTGTCATGCAAAAGTGTGACTTTTAAAGTCTAAATAATTGCAAACAAATAATTTCCCAATTTGAGGGGTTGTTTCTAAGTTTTAATAAAGCTTTCAAATACAATGTGATTTTTCCTCCAACATTTTTTCTCTTGAAGAGCCAAAATTCAGAATGAAATAAATGGCCAAAGGTTTAATTGCAGAATTGGGCAGCCTACACAATTTTAAAACTGGATAATTTGGTCTTGAGTAAACAGAAATTGATGGTATCTTGTTAGTGTGCAAGAAATATTAAACAATAATAACACCAATATAAAGTTTAGTATTTCTTATATGGTTCAGAAAACTAATAAGCTATTAAACATCTACCTGAGGGCTACTGCCCCTTAACTTTTAATTTAAATTGATTTTGTGTTTAATTTATGAATGCTCAAAATATTATGAAATGTAAAGGAAAATGCAACATCATAAATCAATGTGTTCTGGATTGCCAGCTTAATTTTCACATTGACTTAGTGCCCAGACTAGTGGTATCCAGAAGAAGACATAAAACATAGTCATCACTGGATAAAGGGTCAGATAGAAAATACAAGTGTGATAGGTAAGAATTTCCTCTGATTAATCTCTATAGTAGGAGAGATAAGTCCATTGGTAAACTAGAGTTTTGATTTAGTTTTATACCTCATTCTGACAGTTACTTATATGAATGGAATCTTTTGCTTTTTTTAATAGCTTGTGGCATATGAGAATGAGTAGTGAATTAGCCTCCTGATAACAAAATAAAACACCTATGAGTTTTAAACATTTTTCTTTAGTGTGAAATATTATTTCTAATTATGAAGTAAAAACTTACTTTAGTTACCTCTAGATTTGGAAATTGTAAGTAAGCAGGAAACTTTATCTATAATAATAAAAGTATAATATGCTAATTAGACTGGACATCCTTCCAGATGACCTTCCAGACAAAGCCAGGGCTGCAGGGGAACACTGGGTCCTGGGTGCCAGAGGGAAGCTGGTGCTGGCAGCCACAGGAAGGAAGGCCTACTCTTGCACGAATTTCGTGCATCAGGCCTCTAGTAAACCTATATTTAAAGGTATTTTTTAAAAGTTAAGTTTTTATTGGTAATTTATATTTGTTTCTACTTAAGGCACTCTTATTGTATTCAATGCTTCCTTCTAAGCCAAATTTTAAAATATTTTTGGAAAATATTTCCTTTTTGAGAAAGGAATGCCATAAACAAACCAACTAATAAATAGTAAAAAATAATTGAATTTCTTGCAGCTCAACTAAGTAATACCTGGGTCTCTTTAGTCAAGTTATGAAGTGAAATAATGCACTTGCCATATTACTCCTGGGGCCAATCATATAGTAAGTATTCAGTAAATGTCAGCTATACTCACATAAAAATGGCAGCATCAACAGAAGCAAAAACAAAAATGACAATATATTGAGACATAAGATAACTTCAAACTCTCATAAATAATAGCATTTATTTTAATCTTATTTTTTTTACTTCTATTCCTTTTAAGTTTGAATGCTTATTATGTGCCATGCAAGCATTAAAGCATTTTCCATATATTGCTTATTTAATTGTCACAATTACCCATTAGGGTAGATGTTAATATAATATCATTTTAATTTTACAACTGAAGAAAGGGAGGCATGAGAGTGAAATGACCCGACAAAAGTCACAGAGGTATGAATGTAGGAGTCCTCTTTACTGCTCTTAACTTAGCCATCTCAATGGTTAACCCTGACCCTCCTTTCCATCTGGAAGGGAGAAGTGTCCTGGCTGTAGCCATGCATGCTGGATGCTCAGACTGGAAGCGCCTCCCTCTTACCTGTGCCCTGTTGCACCTACTAGTTGTGGGACAAGTTTTCCAAGACTCAGGTGGTTTGTTCCTGTTAATGTGGTTGTACTGGTCAATGTCACATAAATTAACTGTTACTGGTACTTAAATGCTACACAGAAAACATGTATGAGAAACGTGTGTGAGAAAAGGCAGAGGGGATTGTTTTTGTGAATACGAAATTGAGTCTTTTATTAACAAATGTTTGGATTAGGGGTAGATAAGACAAATGTCAACATTGGGGAAAACATCATGAAACTCTAGAAAGAGTCTATATATAGACTGTCTTTAAATTATCCAGCTACTTTAAAGAACCCTAACAGGGAAGTGGACTTATGCCTTCTGGGGTGGCAAGACTGGAGAAGCTCTCATCAGTAGATTCATTCTCAGACCCAGGAATGGGCCCCCTGCCCTAGACAGGTGAATTAAAGTACATGCAGTGCTTTATATGTCCTTTTCATGAGATCCTGCTCGAAATAACTTTTCTAATTCCTAAACAAACCACTAGTCCTAATTGTGTTAGATAAGAGTTCTACCGCATACCACAAGTCCAAATGAATTTCAGATCTATTGTTTTGTAATGAAAAAGACCCTAAATACAAAAGTAAACCACAAGAGAGTCATATTTTTAAAATGATTTAGTAATTTTTAAAATCATTAAGTTAACAATAATAAAACAAATGTATAAGAAGTAAAACATACTGGGGTAAAAATTTAAATTAAATATTAAAAATTAAGATAAAGAATAGATAAGAAATAATAAATGCTGGCAAGGATCTGGAGAAAAGGGAACCCTTGTGAACTGTTGGTGGGAATGTAAATTGGTACAGACACTATGGACAACAGTGTGAAGGGACAGGTGCAGCCATTATGGAAAACAGTATGGAGTTTCCTTAAAAGATTAAAAATGGAACTGCCATTTGACCCAGTGATCTCACTTCTAGGAATATATAATAAGAAACCAGAAACACCAATCAGAAAGAATATATGCACCCCTATGTTCATATCAGCATTATTTACAATAGCCATGATCTGGAGACAACCCAAGTGGCCATAAGTAGATGAGTGGATAAAAATGATGTGCGACATTTACACAATGGAATACTATGCAGCTATAAAAAAGAAGGATTTCTTGCCCTTAGAGATTGCATGGAGGGACCTTGGAGAGTATTATGCTAAGTGAAATAAGCTAGTTGGAGGAAGACAAGTATCACATGGTCTCACTTATATGTGGAATCTAACGAACAATTGATGAACAAACAATTGATGTCCAGAGACATTGAAGTATGGAACAGACTGACAAATTTCAGAAGGAAGGGAGAAGTGGGGAGTGGGAAGAGATCACCCAAAGAACTTATATGCATATATTCATAACCTGTGGATACAGACAATAGTGTGGTAGGGCCGGGCGGGGGACGGCTAGAACAAAACACGGGGGGACTTTAGAATATAAAATATGAGCAACAAGAGAAGGGGAACAACAAAGGAGGAAATGTGTAGAAAGAAATCTCCTGGATAAACTCTAGGAAGGAAATAATTTAAAGAGGAAAGAGATTGTCAACTTTATCAAATGCAGTAGAGATTTTGATAATGATGATGATGATAATTAATAAAAATTATATTTATTGAGTGCCTAAAAGTGTAAGATATTTTTCTATCATACTCAAAACAAATTATTATCTTTCAGCATCCCCAGATACTGGGCATTATCATTCCTGCTTTATATATGAATAAATTAAGGCCTATGGAACCTAAGAAACTGGCATAGGTCAGAGACAACCACAAATCTAAGCTCTGCTGGGATTATATTCAGAGAAACCTGATACTGAAAGACACAGTTTTTGAACATACTATACTGTCTCCTTCAAGAAGTAGAAGGAGTATATTTCACTGTCAACTACTAGATCACTTTTAAATAAGAAAAAAAAATTATTGGCTCAGAGCCAACAGACTTGCGTGTATGTGTGTGTTGAGGATGCTTCAAACATCTGGACAGTCATGTGGCTGAAATGTAAATGAAAGGTAAATAATTTGACAATATACACTATATTTTCAAGCAGCCTAGCTATAAAGGGTATGTGATGAGTAGTAAAGAAAAGAAGGGCAACATTAAAAGAAAAATAATCCTGTTTTAATTGTTATTGGTAGTGGTATATTTTTATTATAGCTTCACACATTATGCTAAGATCTTAAGTTCTGAGGGAAGCCCACTGAGTTTAGGTTTTTCATGTGTAATGCTAACTCAGTCCAAGCTCCCTGGATGGCCTTTTGCAAGTCACTGAAGCCTGTAGTTCCTCGTCTGTCATGGAGGTAATGTCATAGAGCTCTCCCAAAGGGCTCCTGGGAGACTTGAGTAAACTAATTTATGTAACATGACAAACATGATGCTCATAGTCAGTTCATGGTCCACCCAACTACAGAAATGTAGGCTGTGGTCTTATTAATTTTTGTATTCTTAAAGGCAAAAACAAGGCAGGTACTCAGTGAATGAATGATATATTGCAGGTATTTGTTTATTCATCTACATCTCTTCTTTTGATGGAAACCGATAATGTTTTATCCTCTTCAATACTGTTTCAAAGTC